>NW_017308285.1:0-63602 GCF_000935625.1 Nanorana parkeri | reverse complement strand
AACCCCTGAAAAACAACCCCCCACCATAATCCCCCCTCCACCAAACTTTACACTTGGCACAATGCAGTCAGGCAAGTACCATTCTCCTGGCAACCGCCAAACCCAGACACGTCCATCGGATTGCCAGACAGAGAAGCGTGATTAGTCACTCCAGAGAACACACCTCCACTTTTCTAGAGTCCAGTGGCGGCGTGCTTTACACCACGGCATTAAACGCTTTGCATTGCACTTGGTGATGTAGGGATTGTATGCAGCTGCTCGGCCATGGAAAACCCTTCCATGAAGCTCTCTATGCACTGTTGTTGTGCCAATCTGAAGGCCATACGAAGTTTGGGGGTCTGTAGCTATTGACTCTGCAGACAGTTGGCGACTTCTATGCACTGTGCGCTTCAGCATGTGCTGACCCCGCTCTGTCATTTTACGTGGCCTACCACTTTGTGGCTGAGTTGTGTTGTTCCCAGTTGCTTCCACTTTGTTATAATACCACTAACAGGTGACCGCGGAATATTTAGTAGCAAGGAAATTTCACGGATGGACTTATTGCACAGGGGGGCAACCTATCACCGTACCACGCTTGAATTTTGAATTAATTTGTAGCTAGGGTTTCGTTTTTTTTAACTTTTGGAACATTTGCATGCTTAGCTTTTTTATGTACAGTTGTGTGAAAAAGTGTTGGCCCCCTTCCTGATTTTTCATTGTTTTGCACGTATGTCACACTTTAATGTTTCAGATCATCAAACAAATTTAAACATTAGTCAAGATAACACAAGTAAACACAACATGCAGTTTTTAAAGGAAGGTTTTTATAATTAAGGGAAAACCAAATCCAAACCCACATGGCCCTGTTTGAAAAAGTGTTTCCCCCTAAACCTAATAACTGGTTGGGCCACCCTTAGCAGCAAGAACTGCAATCAAGCGTTTGCGGTAACTTGCAATGAGTCTGTTACAGCGTTGTGCAGGAATTTTGGTCCACTCATCTTTGCATCTTTGTTCTCACTTTTGTTGCCAGCGGTTTAGACATTAATGGCTGTGTGTTGAGTTATTTTGGGGGGACAGCAGATGTACACTGATATACACACATGTATATATGGTTTTTTTTTCTTTTTCTGCTCGCTCGCGCGTGCCCCCTGGCGCGCACACGAGCAGAACACCCTGCCAAGTGTAAACAGCAGGTAACAGCTGTTACATACACGTGTTGGATGGCTCTACAATGGTCTCATTGCTTGTGTGTGCCCAACAGTGTTTGGGCCCCCTCGCCCCCCCTTCAGTGCTGCCCCCACCACCACCGCTGTTACTGGCTACGCTGGGCTCTGTTGCCCCTCTGCGGGCCAGGGGCTCTCTGCAATAAGATCTCTGAGTCCACAAATTATGTGTATTACATTACTTCCGTATTTAGCTGTCATTTCTCTGGCTGCTGTAGCATGAGAAGAAGTTGGTGTAGCGGGACTTTGCTTCATTGGCTTCTTTGGGGCCCCTAGGGGATATTAGGGGTCTTAGAGAGGACTTGTCATTGTGCCTGGATGAATAAATGTCAGTCAATATATCACAGCGCTGAATACTGAACAAAGGCGGGGAAAGTGGTTACTTTTTTTGCTTTCGTTGTGATAACTATTGGAACTTTCAATACATTTTCACAGGGCTGCTGCTGTTTTCCTGACATTGGATCAGGTTACGTAGGTAACGTTTGGTGGAGAAATGAAGGATAAAAGTGACAACGTCTCGTGTTTTCATACTTAAAGCAGTTCTCTGCCCGGCTTCTAATAGAATGATTTTCAGCTCCACTGATTATCTTTCACCCGGCGTTATTATTGTCACCATCATTTTGTGTAGGCAGCAGTATTCTTCAACCTCCCCAGGCGATGAAATGTCTTGACCCGGTGTGCTTGTTTCTTACAAGGAAGCCTAATGGCGAGTCCCCCCAGAAGACGGATAGCCGCAGCCTGTGTGTACGGATTAATTATTCATATAGAGGGACGCTCTGTGAAAGCAAAAGAGAACATCACAGCCCATCTATAAATTACACTGGTACAGTGGAGCTGCAGTGATACATTCCACATGCACTAAGTCATGTCAACTTTAGATAGCGAGTTCGGCCATAAAGGAGGAAAACCCTCTACGCAAGAGGATATAATGCTCCAGGCTTTAGTTCTGCCGGTATCCCTTATGTTAGCTAGTTTCAGTAACCTTCTGCATGACCTTTAATTTCAAAAGCAGCCGCTCTCCACGGGTCATTTTGCATAAAAACAGTCTTTATTTGAAATCAATCAGCAAATAAACTCCATTGTAGCAATCCCCATGGGCAAAATGTTAACGCGTTTCACCACTCGGGCTTATTCATGCAGATATCTACATGATTAAAAGAGAACTATGGGGTAAGTGTTTTTCCCCATAGTTCTCTTTAGGGTCACGAGAGGACATATACTAGCGTCCTTCTGTGACCCAAAGCTATTGCCCACGATATACTGTAAGCGCCGCAGCCGGGACGGATCCCGACATTACCCAACTGCGTGAGTGACAGCTGGCTCTGCCTATCTAGAGGCAGAGCCAACTGTGCCCGCCCCCTCCCCCGTCTGTTCCTCCACTCACTGCTGGAGAATCGGAGAGGGGAGGGGGGAATCCCTGCGGGCAGCGGTGACTGACAGTCACTGCTCTCTGCAGGGAGACAATCAAGAAGTGAGCAGATCGGTGCATGTTTCTGCTCACTTCCCAATCAATAGCGCCGACCTGTAATGGTTTCTTTGTCACAGGTCGGCTCTAACTATGAGGATGAGTGGAAATCCCTCACCTCATAGACCTCCTTTAAGCCTGAGTGGTGAAACGCGTTAAAGTTTTGCCCATGGGCATTGCTACGATGGTGTATATTTGCTGATTGATTTCAATAAAGACTGTTTTAATGCAAGGCAACCTGTGGAGTGTGGCTGCTTTGGAAATAGAAGCTATTGTAGGTGAGAATGCACTCTCTAGCCTGCACCTGGGGTGTGCATGTCGTGTTAGTCTGGTCTGGGAATTGGATCGGTGGGGATCTCTTGGAGCTTCTGCATTACCTGTCACAGTTTACAACAGCAGTATAATTTCTCAAAAAGAAAATCCACCTTTAATTATTAAAACCTGTCTTCGAACTCCCATCCAGTGAGTTTGACTAGACTGAGATGATGCCATCTGTCTGCTGCAGGGAAGAGGATGCCTTTCCATGGTCTCTTCTGACCTGTGATCAGTACATTCTAACCAGGGCCATCTCTATAATGAGTAAGCCTGAGGCTGTCACCTCAGGTGGCATCTTCTTAGGTCTCATTGGGGGGTCGGCAGGCAGGGCAACATAGCCATATGCCTGCCACCCCCTTTCCAGCCAGAATTGCCCAGGTTGCTATGGGCGGGGCAACCTGAGATGCTCTGGCTGGCATCCTGCTCAGCTCCTGGCAACCAGTGATGTCACTGGTTGCCAGGAGCTGAGCAGGACGCATCCCCCATTAGTGTGCACCACTGGCACCCACCCCACCAACCTCCCCCCGGTGTCTCAGGGGGTGAAGACCTGGTGGTAAAGTTGTAGTGTGCAGGGAAGAAGCAGCACAGCACAAGGAGCCAATCAGTTCATGTACTGACAAGAAGCATGCCAATCGGTGGGGAGAGCAGAGTGACAGAGAGATGAGCTCATCACTGAGTAGCATCTCCTTTACTGTCCAGTCACATGCTAGGGGCAGATCCAGTGAGCTTGGGGGAAATGAGTTAAATTATGCTGGCCATCAGACCGAGGACATCTAGAGGCAAACAATACTGCAGGGAAATCTTCAGATTGAAGCAAAAGCTGTTTTTGTTATTTTATCCTGTAACCTCAGCTTTTATATTTTACAGCAACATTGGGTATTATATTTTGTTTTGGGGAATTAAAATTAACTTTTTGTAATTTTTTGCTGAAATTTTGCTTTTAGGTTTGCTAAAGAGTTGCGCTAATATCAGCGGCGTAAAAATTTGCACCTGCCGCCATTTTATTCTACGGGGTCTTTGATTTAAGAAATACATTCTGAGGGTGGTGTTTATTAATTTTCAGACTTAAAATGTGGATTATAAAGTGTGCGCCAAAAATGCGCTGGCAGCGAAAAGGTTAAATGGCCATAGTTTTTGATGGATGTCTGCTTTAAACAGTAATGCACATTTTTAAGCCTGTCTTCCTTTTCTGTTTGTTTTTCAAGTCTATGACCTCAGAAATGGAATCCCTGAGGCCCAGCCAGGTGATAAACCTTTCTACACAGTGGAGTACAGTCTTGACTTCCACAAATTTGGAGCGACCGTGCCGGTGGTTAATTTTAGGTGTGTATGAGAGTATCTTTATTGGCAGATCTTTTGTGCCCTGAGATAAATTTCCTGTGAATCCATCGATTGTATCCCACTCCTGTAAACTTATTATCAAAAATGTCCATAGGTCCATAGCCACAGGCAGCCAGCTGGCAGGACGGATCCCTCCATTCGTGCAATTTAACATGAATAGGGGAATTTAGTGACACTAAACTCAGGAGTTAAACCCTAAAAATACATTCAAGTACCTTAACTATTAACAACAATGTAACTTATTTGTGTATCACTCGGCTGTAGATCCTCTAATCCTCTCTGAATTGGTGCTGACACTGTCCTTCCTTCTGGAGGGGGGGGGGCTACTCTTGCTCCCCATGGTCCCTGTGTGTGTTGTAAAGTAGCCACTGCTCCAAGCTCACTCCCAGGATGAACTACAATCTCACATTCAGTTTACTTATATGTATTGAGATTGTAGTCCATCACAAGCGCGAGCTTGAAGCGGTGACTACTTTACAACACACACAGGGACCATGGGGAACAAAAGTAGCCCCCCTCCAGAAGGAAGGACACTGTCAGCACCAATTCAGAGATGATTTGAGGATCTATAGCCGAGTGATACACAAATAAGATACATTGTTGTTAATAGTTAAGGTACTTGAATTAGGAATGCACCGAAATGACTCATAACTATTTTAAAAAAAAATCTTTTACACTATTTTTGATAATTTTTATTATTATTATTTATTTAATTTTTTACTTTACTGTTAGGGGCTCTAAACAGACCACTGATATTTTCCTATAAAATAGAAGAAGAGATTGAGGACACAGAGTCCTCAATCTCTTATTCTGCAGCCCCTGTTATGAATGAACAGGAATCCTCTTGACTGAGTGCTCTTGTACATTCATAAAGTGTGGAAATAGTGTGAGTTACTATGTCCACAACCATGAATGAACAGGAAATGATGTAGAGCACTTCCTGTTCATTCATAACTGGGCACACAGTAAGAATACTATCAGGGTTATTCACAAAAGGGTGAAGCATTTGGAGAAGGGAACAATCTAGGACAACATAGCTGAACTGGGAAGTGAGCTGAATTGGAGAATTTTTCCAAATCAGCTATGTTGTACTAGATTGTTCACTTCTCCTTCCTTCTCCAAACTCTTCACCCTTTAGTGAATAACCCTGTATGTCCTCAGTTCTGATCAATGAGTACTTGTAACTCTCTCTCCATTCTGATTCCTCTGCCTGTCACAGGTGGCCAATCGGGGCGGTGCAGGGACTCCTGTGACAGCTGACAGCCATCTCCTCCCCACACCGCCCCGTTCAGCATCCTCTGAGCTGCCTCGCACCGCCCTGCTCGGCCTCTTGAAGCTTCTCTCCACCCTGCTGGGTGCCAGTAGCTGGATCCTTTATGTCTCCTTGGATCCCTGCTGCCTCTGCTGACCCAGGCGGGGGAGAGCAGTGGGAATCAGAGCGGAAACAGATGGGCGCCCGCCGCTAGGAGAGAAGCTAGGGATGCACTGAATTTTTGCCCGTTATGGTGCTATCTGCATTTTGTCCATAGTACCATTTTTCATGACCAAAATTTTGGTGCATGCCTAACTTGAATGCATGTTTAAGGTTTAATACCTGAGCTGAGGTGTATGGTTCAGCTTATATAGAGCTTGGCGGCACTTGTAGAGCAAACGTCTTCTATTGGAGGCTCCAGTTGGACAGTAGCTTTTATAAGTGCGTGAAAACTCTTTTGCCTGGAGCTGCTTTTCTTTCTAGAGAAAGAGATATAAAACTATTAAGTAGCTTCCTGATGGCATTATGGAACATGCAGCTGTTCCTGAAGTCTCACACAAAGTAAACAGGAGGAAATTCACTGATCTCAGCACTATATTTGTGTCTCAGGAACTTCTTGGCCAGGCTGAGGGTTCAGCAAAGCTGCATCATTATTAACAAAATGCTAACAGTGCAGAAGTTTACTATGTCTAAATTTTTTGGGGCAGATGTCCACATGACCAGGTAATTGCTGTGCGCAACGTGATTTATGGCAGAAAATAATGAACGTATGGCGTTTCTCTAACAGGAATACTGCTCTTTAGTGTTTGCAATATCGGTTAAAATATATGCAAGTGAATTAAAGCTGAACTCCAGGCAAATTACTAAATAGACAAGAAATACAAATAAGAGAGCTGATTTACCTGCCACATGATTTTTTTTTTTTTCAAATTCTTTATTTGTCAACAGCGTTGTACACAGTAATACAGGGCATCTGCCCAACACCAGTGTCAATTGTAATCATAACACATCGTATGCGCATCCCAAACAAGGAGGGATTGCAAACATTTAGTGAAAGTGAAACATATTACTATATGCTTTTGGCATCATTTGGTACAATAAAGCATTTCCCATTGTTGCAAAGGGTCCTCACACCCTACATTTCCCTTGCGCCATTTCGTGTCCCCCACCTCCTGTTGACCTCTCCACGGAAAGTGTAATACATTTTTAGTCACTATCGGGGTGGGGAAAAGCATCTCAGGCCTACACACCCCATAGTGAAATTGTGCATTCCAGTGGATTTGTATGTGGTCGCACAATCTTATTAAGTATTCGTATGTGGGGGTGTTCTACCGCATTCCCATCAGGTAAAGAAAGGACATCAAAAGGAGATTGGAAAAAGATATAACTGCAGTTAGAAAGCAAGGTGGTGGTGGTCTACTCCCTCCTAGGGCCTAGACTTCCCGATCCGCTTCCTGATCGGGTAATGCCTGTTTGTACATGTCTGAGTACCTGAAGTGAAGCCATGCTCCCCACGTTGAGCAGAGGCAATCCTCGGTGTTGCGCATGGACGCTGTAAGATCCTCCATGCGGTAGATGTCATTAATTTTCTCAAACCACATGCGGACTGTTGGAGGAGTGGGCCGGCGCCATAGCATTGGGATACAGGCTTTGGCTGCTGCCACATGATTTGTATTTGTCCATCCACTCTCTGCCACACAGCACAGCCCTGTCTAGCACGACAGGAGACCTGATTTTGATCTGCTGGAACGGCTGGCTGCAGACTATTCTGCCTGAGTTGATAGGGGTCCCAAACCGGGCTTAAGGAAATGGAATTGAGCGTCCACTCACGTAAGAGTGCGAGTCGGGAGTACTTCCTTTGGTCGGGGATTTGGAGGGTCACAGTGCCTCCTGATTACCATAGGCTGGGATGGCAGAGAGCTGGCGGTGTCAAGCGCCCCCCAGGAGTGGCTCTAGTAACACTATGGGTTTGGGACCCCACTGTCTGAAAGGCACTCAGGTCATGACACCAGATGATTTTTCTCCACTTCGCCTCTTGGGCTAGGTCTTCTGGCTAAATGTTTAAACCGTTCTACAAGGCTTAGCCATTGTCTTGCACGCTGGCCCTTATTTATTTTTCTCACTTTTGTCTGTACACTTCACTTTTTATATGTGCGTTTCCTTCACTCGGGAGGATGGAGGGTGTGGATCTTTGGTCCTGCCAGGAAGTCTAGGGGGTGGATGTGTGGCCATTAGGTTCTTTCCTCCCTTAAACCGAGGGTCTCCCATCCGGGGAACCCTCAACCTAGAACTCAGAGGTTGGCTTCGGCTGACCTAGAGGAATGGGTCAGCCTGGCTTCAGCTAGGTGGACATGAGTGCTCTGCCCCTGTCAGGAGCCTTGCACGATTGGGGGTCAGGGATAGGGCGTTATCTCTTCGGTAGATGGATCACTTGACACACCCTAGTGCACTTTTTTTGTTCACTATGGTGTTTAGCTTTTGCACACGCACCGCGGATTAAAATTTATTTTTAATACAGAACTGCATTAATATGTGTATTTTATATGTGCCTGGAGTTCATCTTTAAATATATTGTACAACAAGCTAGATGGATGGATGCATTAGGTGTGATGGTGTCAGTGGGATTTAGACTGCCAGAGTTCGTGGCAGAAGAGGCTGAGGTCACTGGTCTAGCAGCCATAAAGGATTAGGTGAGTATATATTTTTTTATTTGCGCCCTCTAGACCAAAATGAGTTCTTAACCCTTGCAGTGGGGAGTTTAACTTGTTAGATTCCTGAAGTTCCTCTTTATGGAGGTCTAAGCCCTGCTGAAGTCATCCCGTCTAAAGCAGTATACACACCTGTATTAGATGTAAGGACGCAAAGGGAAATTCCACAACCGGACTGGAGGGGGATAAAGGTAAGTTGTCACAGCAGAAGGGCCAAGCATCAGGTGAGTATATCTTCTTTATTCTGGCCCCTAGAGAAAAAACGAGCAGTTAACCTTTGTAGTACGGGGTAGTCCCACTGCAAGGGTTAACTTTTTAAATAACTTATTTCTTCTTTAAAGTGCAACTCCATTTATGTTGAGAAAAAAATCAATCCTCTCTGGGTGATCAATGTACATTGGATTGGGTTTTAACAAACGTCTTTGCAGTTTCCTACCTGTTTCTGTTCTAAAGAAATAGCAGTTTGTTCCAGCATGTTCTTTCTATACTGATGCCTGAAAGGGAGGGTCTGATCCCTGAATGGGAGGGATTGAGATGGTGGACTTTCTGCATTATAATGAGGAAAGTTGCAGTGTCAGCATCCATTTAGTAGTAATTATCCCTCATGCTGTCTGTCATGCCACCTCTTTAACTGATCCCTAATGTTATGGGAAGCCTGCCAAATATTAAATGTTTATAAAAAAGGAATGTTATATGCAAAGTAAAAAACAAACAAACATTAAAAAAAAACAAAAATTAAATGATTTAGAACATTATTGTTTTCTTTTATTTATGTTACTAACACATTTGATTTGCTTTACAGGGAATCATATAAAGTTAAGGCTGATACATTTATTCCTCTTCAGAGATTGCCCAAGATGCCATGGTAAGTATGGTGACCACTTATTGGCCAGGTAATAGTGGAAAGCACACTATGGCATTCATATTTCTCACCCAAAAATCCCTGATAATTTAGAGGACTGACAAATGACAAATGATAGCAAATTATGCAACAGCATGCTATGCACTTAAAGTGAATTTCTAGTAAATATCTCCTATACTTATTGCCCGTCCCTTTCCTATGTGCAGCCTGCTGTACTAAATACTTACCTTGCTCCCTATCCTTCAAAGTGTGGCGCTGTCAGACACTGTACAGCCATTCCAGTGTAATAGCCCCAGTATGGCTCCTCTTCTTAGTTTGCAAACTTGCAGAGGTACAATTCATTCCTATGCATGAGCTGTGATCCAGCTGTATTAAATTAAAGTGACTCTAAACTCAGGAGGTAAAACATTAAAATGCATTCAAGTACCTTAAAGGAGAACTATGAGATGAGTGATTTCCACTCACCTCATAGTTCTAGCCGACCTGTGACAATGAGACTGTCACAGGTCGGCTCAGTAGATCGGGAGGTGAGCGAATGCATACCGAGTTGGCTCACCTCTCGATCCTGTCACGGCTCTCTGCCATGACAGGGGTAGGTGCTGGATTCCCCTCTCCCCGCTCCGATCTGCCAGCTCTGACTGGCGGAAAGGACGGGGGAGGGGGCGGGTACAGCCGGCTCTGCCTCTAGATAGGCAGAGCCAGCTGTCACTCACACAGCTGGGCAGATCCCGCCGTCCATGTCGGGATCCGCTCCGGCTGCGGCGTCTCAGTATACCGCGAGCTGTATACTGAGCTTAAGGTAACAGGAGGACGCTAGTTTGTGTCCTCCCGTTACCCTAAGGAGAACTATGGGGAAAAACACTGACCCCATCGTTCTCCTTTAACTATTAACAACAATGTCTCTTATTTGTGTATCACTCGGCTGTAGATCCTCAAATCATCTCTGAATTGGTGCTGACACTGTCCTTCCTTCTGGAAGGGGGCTACTTTTGTTCCCCATGGTCCCTGTGTGTGTTGTATAGTAGTCTCGCTCCAAACTCGTTCCCGTGATAGACTACAATCTCAATACTAATTAGTAAACTAACATAAACTAATCGTCCATCTACTCCTTGACAATGTGGCTGCATTGGACTGTAAACATTGCCGCAGCCACGATGTTTCACTTTCCATTGCAGCACATTTAAAACGGCATGCTGAGTTTATTAGGTGCCACCGCCTGTCAAACTTGCTCATTAAAGTCAATGGGAGTGTTGCGCAACTGCATTCCAAATACTTGCCATGCAGTTGAATTGTGGTTTTTCCAATATAAATTCCCCCTTGAGATGGAAAAAAAAAGGCATTTATGAGGCAGCAGTATTACCTATTGAATGCCTGCAAACCAATTATTTAGCCACCTCCAGAAAAGCCATCCACTGCGAGATACTTTTCAGAGGTGCGGTACAGTCTGCCACCCATGTGAAAAAGGCCTAAGAGTGGAAATCATAATTGTTTCATTTTTGTCATAAGTAAAACATTTATAGTATTTATAATCATCATAATGTTTGCTCTGACTTGACTATTATAGAACATGTACACTATAAAATATAGTAAGCTATATTTTATTATGTTTATAATAACTGGTGAGTGACTGCTGCTAAACATTTAGTAAAATCTCCATAATAAAATCAACATATAGGATGGAAGAGTTCTTCATGTGCATGTATGACCCATCCGTATATTGGATACATTGGGGTGGAACTTTGGTAGGTCCTGGTGGTAGAGCTATTAGTATGGGTCAATTACACTTCTGTTCTCAATGAAAAAGCTGCTTGGTTGCTTGTAGGTGACACTATATTATTACATTTTATTGACACTGTAGCAAGGTTTCTCTTCCTGGTACCTATTGATTTTCTTTTTAATATTCTCCAGTCTCAGTCTAACAGGTCTAATCCAGTTAAAGTGATCCTGTCAGGCTAAATAAAACTCCTAACTGAAGGTTCTCGCAACAGAATAAGTGCTTTTATTCAACCCTTAGTTGGTCAGTGTCTCCTACAACCTCTAGGTTCCAGTGGTGTAGCCTCCATCAACACCTGGGGAAGAGTGGATCCAGTGTCCCCCAATGCATGCTCTGGTTTTATCCTTCGATTCTTGGATGAGGTCAGAGGATGGAGCCACAGGATGCTGGAGAGCTAAGTATAAGATCCTGACAGGGTCACTTTGAAGTTAAGTCTTAATAATACATTCAAGTACCTTAACTACTAACAGCAATGTATCTTATTTGTGTATCACTCGGCTGTAGAGCCTCAAACCATCTCTGAGCTGGTGCTGACACTGTCCTTCCTTCTGTAGGGTGATTACTTTCGTTCCCCATGGTCCCTGTGTGTGTTGTAAAGTAGTCACCGCTCCAAGCTCGCTCCCGTGATGGACTACAATCTCATGTTTAGTTTTCTAATTTGTATTGAGATTGTAGCGGGGACTACTTTACAACACACACAAGGACCATGGGAACAAAAGTAGCCCCCCTCCAGAAGGAAGTTCAGTGTCAGCACCAATTCAGAGATGATTGGAGGATCTACAGCCGAGTGATACACAAATAAGATACATTGTTGTTCATAGTTCAGGTACTTGAATGTATTTTTAAGATTTAACTCCTGAGTTTAGTGTCACTTCCAGTGAAAGTTAGGGTGGTCTTATTCTGATGATTTATAATAGCCCGAAGTAATATTATGTTCCAGGGGAACAATGCATTGGAATGTTTAGATCTTTATGATAAATATACAGTTAACATCCGGTTTTTGTAAATAGAAAAGAGATACTGAAGGGAGATCTTTGTAACAAATGACATTTCTTATGTTTTCTAAATTGGATAATAGCGACTCTTTCCATCCCCAGTGTTCCATATAAAGTCAGAGTTCAGAAGAAGAGCGTGGAGGAAGAACTGAGAGATGTGAAGGAGCTTAACTCCTGGAAACCTGCTCAGCGATCCTTCCTCTTTGACTTACCCATCAACTGACACTAAATGAAGGCAGAATAGAGGGAAACAGAATGTGTAATACTTCTGTTATACAGCCTACATTCCTTGTATTGTAATTGTACAGTATTGCTATATATTTACTTTCATTGTGTAAATATTATTTTCATCTCTGTAGCCAGGAGTAAGTGCACAGCACACAGATGTTGGACTTCCTTTAAAGCTAAACTCCACCCTTACCTTTTTTTCCCACACTTGTAGCAAGTTGTAGTAAACTTCCTGTAATTCTCGTAATCTCCTGTAAATTTGCATCTCCCCAATATAACCCTTTGAAGCTGCAGTAGCTATCTTGAGCCCTCCTTCATTTCCTGTTTGAACTACTTCAATTATTATCAATCCCATTGCCTTTGGCCCACCTCACACAGCTTTCTCTGCCATCAGTCATTTTGTTCTGGAGCATTTGTATGAAAACACATCTGCAGCATCCCTTTAGACATGCATACTCTAGCAACTGATCAGCAAGTTGCACAGATAAAGTCTGCAGCACACCATACCCAACAAGGAGGTGCATGCAGGGCCGGATTTACTCTTTCTGCTGCCCCAAGGCCAGGTTCCTCAATGCGCCCCCTGCCCGCCAAACCGCCCCCTCCCCCCATGGAGAATGGCAGACCTGCAGGCTGCATACAAGTTATCTCGTTGACATCGCTGATATCACTTGTACAAAACAATCGGCAGCTTCCCCCGCTGTACATTTAGCTCTGCTTGCCCAAAGCAGGGCTAGATGTAGAAAATAACTACACCCGACTGCGCCCGAAACTGCATGTCCCGGGCGTCGGGAGATAGGAATTCCCCACCCCTGCTGCCCCTCTACTCCCTGCTGCCCCGAGGCCAGGCCTTGGCTGGCCTTGTGGGAAATCCGGCCCTAGGTGCATGCATGGCTAAAGGGATGTTGAGCATGTGTTCTTTTATATAATACTCAAGGAAGGGTGCTGTAACATTTACAGAAACCTGCAAGCCCCTCCCAAAATACTCAGAGCAAAGATCAGCCGGCAGACCCAATGATGATGCCACTGGGTTTCAAAAAAGGTATTTTTGGAAAAAAATAATTATTGAAAAAAAGCTAATTGCACGTTGATTAGGGAATTGAGGGGAGGGGGTGGCAACTCCCGGGGGCTGCTTTATAACTGGAGGTCTCCATAATGAATTATATTCTTGGTAAGGGGGTTGTGAGCTTTGTAATAGTCTAGTCTAAAAGTAGACTTACCCTTTAAGTGTTAGTTTTATGAATTTGGGGTAAGAAATAAGCTTACCTAAACACAAGACATTTTATATATTGCAGCTTGCCAGTCCTAAGATTTGGTGGCCGCATTCATTTTCTTTTTTCAGCCTTTTTTATTTCTCTATTATCACCTGGCGATCCTGCAAGTAACAAACTTCCTGTCCTAGGGTGACAACACTTACTCACTGTACTTTATCTAGGGAGATGCAGCATTATAATCCTGGGCTGCTCTACTGATTCAAGAACAAACACCACCCTCTCTCCTCATCTCCATAGTATTAGGGCAAGTGTTATGTAGTCCACAGAAGATGCATGGCAACATTGCTTAAAATCTAAAGTTACATTAAAATCGAAATCCCCCCCCCCACCCCAATGCTGGTGTAAGGACTTACCTTAAATAATGCCTCTTGATCCGATCATCTTCTTCTTTCCTGTAGTTTTCAGGAGTCCCTCCAGCGCTGGTGCCAGTCTCTGGTCCAGCGATGACTACTCCGTCTCCTGTGTCCCACGGTGTCTGTGCGAGTGCACGCTGCCGGGCTGTGTGCATGGACTTACCTTGTCTCTCTCCTTGTCTCCTGGCCCGAAGATCTCTACTGCGCATGCGCCCGCCCCGAGATCCTTTGCGGCTTCCTCGAGAATCTTCAGATCTTTGGTGCGGAGACACAGGTAAGTTTTAACCTTTTTGGTAACTTTTTTTTGTATGTTTCTGCATATATCTACTGCTTGCTAGCAGTAGATACGTGCAAAAAAACCCTGAAGGTTTAATTATACTTTAAGTTCAGTACACAGAACTTTAGAAGGACACTGGGTTTGTTGAGGTCAACTAGCAATTTTCTATACCTGCTGAAAATGTTCTTATCCTGCAAAAAATGAAACTAATTCAGCCACCAACATCTATGGACTGGTAAGCTGAAATGTATAACATTTTTGGGTTTAGATACACTTTAACCTGATCACTGCCAGCGCCGGGATTCTGTTTACCTGTGCAAAGTTGACTCCAGATTGCTTCCATGGACCGATAAACTGGTCCCCCAACCACAGCCCAACACCCCTGCCCAGCATCACGGTTGTCGGTGGGAAGCAGGGAGAGAGACCTGTGAACAATCATTCACTGATCTCCTCCCCACTGAATGAAACTGGAAGTGACGCTGATTGCATCACTTCCGGCTTCTGAGCTGTCATTCCCTGGCTTCTGTTCTCTGCTTGAACAGCTTATTTGAAGTGCAAAGGGGACATCAGGGGTCTAATGTGCATTTATTTATTACAAAATTGAATGGCCAAAATAATTAATAATAATAATACAATAAATTACATTTGTTTTGTGCCATAAGTCCGAAATTCCAATCACTTATATATGTTTCACATTGGTAGATAGAACATGGCTCTTAGATGGCCTCAAGGTGCGACTACATCCTCTTGCCAGTCATGCTATGCTATGTAATTTATCTTCCTCAAATCAGCATCTCTCAGTTCTGTGCAGAGTGAAGCAGAAGCAGGGTTGTCCCTACACTTTTTGCTGCAGGTTTGGGTGGTGGTAACGGGGATCACTCTTCCCGCTTCAACCAGTGACATCAGTGAGCTGAGCGGGTCGCCGACCAGAGTGTCACAGGTTGCTAAAAGCCCTTAGCAACCTGGGACACTCTGGCACGAAAAACGGTGGCCAGCACATCTGCCGCCACCCATAAGATCCAATCAGGGTCGGATTTCCCACAAGGATAACCAAGGCCTGGCCTTGGGGCAGCAGGGAGTGGAGGATCAGCAGGGGTGTGGAATTCCTATCTCCCGATGCTTGGGACTTGCAGTTCTGGGTGCCGGGCGGGTAGTTGTTTTTGGGCAAGCAGAGCTAAATGTACAGCGGGGAAGGTGTCACTTGTTTTGTACAAATGATCCCGGCGATGTCGCCGAGATCACTTGTATGCAGCCTGAAGGTCTGCCATTCTCCATGGGGGGGTTGGCGGGTAGGGGGGCGCATTGAGGAACCTGGCCTTGGGGCAGCAGAGAGAGTAAATCTGGCCCTGGACCCAATGAGATGCCCCCTGAGGTAACAGCCTCAAGCTGCCTAATTATAGGGATGACCCTGATGAGAAGCATACATTTTTTTGAAATTGGTGCATAATTATACTGGACCAAAAGCTGTCCATAGCTAGACTATAGAGAGCTGAGAATCCCTGACCTGCAAAATAACAGAAATGATAAAAATCAAGAGGTTTAACAGTCTAGGGGAAAAGAGGGGGGCTTGTGTTCACAGTCAATATGAGGCATTTAAATTGACCTACTCATTGAAAACAATGGGGGAATTAACAAAAGTTTTATGCCAGCACCACTCCTCTCTACTCAGAAAATGGAGCAGATCCTGCTCCTAATTAACAGGCACAACCCCTTTGTTAATTAGGAGCGATCTGCTCCGTTTTCGATGCTGTGTCTGCACCAGACAAAGCATAGAGAGCAGAAGAGCTGGAGCAGATTGCTTTTACTCCCTCTGCCCCCCTGCCCACTGCATATGCCAGGGTTCACAGCCAGGCATATAGGCAGGGAAAGGTGCTTTTCCTGCCTATATGCAGGCTATGTGTTCACTGCATGGACAGTAGACTTGTGCGCCGTCAAAAAATTTGTTTAGTTTCGTTACGTTTCGGAATATCCGTTATTTCATATTTCGTAATTCGTGTTCGAAACTCAATTCGGATTCGTACGAAATACGAATTTTCGTTAGTTTCGGCACATTTTCGTACCTTTACGAACATTCGTTATGATGAAGTTAAAAAGCAAAAATACCTTTGTTAATATTGGAGTCGATGTGGTAGTTGTTTTTTTTAATCCGAAATACGGATTCCGTTATCAGATTCCAGATCCGAATTTCGTATTTCGGATAAAAAAAAAAAACTACCATCAATCAACTCCAATATATTAACAAATGTACTTTGCTTTTTAACTTAAATATAACGAATGTTCGTAACGGAACGAAATTCCGTCAACGGAATTTCGTATTTCCTGCCTGTATTGTAATGCAACTGTCAGCAGCTGAAGAGAAAACCTTTGATTGGTCAACCAAACCAAATACGAATTCCGTTAACGGATTCTGGATCCGAATTTCGTATTTTGGATAAAAAAAAACTCATCAACTCAAATATTAACAAAGGTATTTTGCTTTTTAACTTCAATATAACGAATGTTTGTAACGAAACGATTTTCCGTTAACGGAATTTCGTATTTCCTGCGTGTATTACAATGCAACCCTCAGCAGCAGCGGATCCGTATTTCGGATTTAAAAAAAAATCTTGTCATGTTGTTCAACCTCATTTACAGGGGTAATATTAGTTCCCGTTTCAAAGAAATTCGGATCCGAAATTCGTTAACGGAATTTCGTATTTCGGATATAATTCGGAAACTGCAATTCGGATTTCGGATGCTTCCGAATTTACGAATTTCAGGAAAATTCGTACGAATTTTGATTCGTAACGAAACGAATCGCACATGTCTAATGGACAGAGAGAGGCATGTGAGCTGTCTGCAAGGTTACCGGCAGATAGTTCACATCCTGTAGACCAGGTCCAATCTGGCCAATACAGAAAACTGCTGTCCCAGTTGTCGAACAAGCACGCCACTAACCCACCGAGAATTGTGCGATTCTATGAGGGTTTTCCAGCCTGCTTGTTCGACGGAAGACGTGCGATCGTACAGTAGAAACAGTCGCACACCTTCCATACACTTTGCGATTACCGTACGATCGTGGGATTTCCCGCAATTATCGTACGATAATCGTACAGTGTATGGGCACCTTAACACAATGTAGAGGCTGTGGCAGCTCTGGGCTCACTATATTAGGTTACACAAGCAGTGGGGAAGCCCGCTGCTGTGTAACCTAACTTAGCTGTCAAAAGCCAGTTGCAACGCCGCCTGTAATTAACAGGCAGCGCTCCATCCATGACAGGTTACACAGCGGGGAGGCTTTCCCTGCTCTGTAACCTGTTACAAGCCGATCTGAATGGAGAAAAAGCTGTCAGCTTCAGACTTGAAGCTTAAAGCTTTTTCCTTTATAATACTAGCTCTATAATACTAGGTGAGGCTCTGCCTCACATTCCTCCCCTAACCGCACGTGCCTGCAATGCAACATAACAGAACACTTCCCCTGCTTCCCCTTTTTAAAAAAAAATATTTTGGCTAGTCTGATGACACCATAGGTCATTCTATGTGTCCACCAGTGACTGTAGTGGGTAGTTCTTACTCCTGCACTGAATGACTCTCATGTTCAGTGCCAAGGCTGTGTAATTACCCCAAGGGTGGGTCTATGGCAGCCTGTGCTCAGAGGGAGTAGGTTCATTGATGCTGGGCGTCATTCAACTCAGAAGACTGAGGACATCTAGGGGCGGAAAGGTATTACTGCAGGAGACAGCTCTGCATTACAGGTCAGCATTACAGCAAAAGATCATTTTTAAAAACAAATGTTACAATGCAGCTACAATAATATTTCTCACTCACATAACAATGCAATGAAGTCCAGGCTAAAATACATGACACTTTTCCATTAAAATACATATAAAAGGCAGACACAATAGCTCCAAGTCTTTGGAAATATCATTCCCATCCCTTCTCTGTCCTCATTAAAAACACAAAGCTCATAAATGAGGCCTCGGCATGGAGACAGCTATTTTATGATCACCGTCACCAGCTCCTCGAGGCCTTTTTAGTTTCATAAACAATATGTTTTTGTTTCATATAGCCGTTTTCTCCATTCTGAGATCCTATACTGAACACCGCCTGAGGTTATCTCAGCATCTTATCAAAGCTCTCTCCGCCGAGCAATAATTAATCTTCAAATAAATCTACAGCGGTTCTTTTCTTTTTTTCCAGGGGAAATAAGAATGCCTATAATTTTGCAGGTCTTAGACGGAGGTGTCGGGCTTAAGTGATTTCTGATGTAGTTAGCAGATACATTCATTCCCTGTAAACTTCATTTTTCAGCCTTGGGGGAAAAAAAAAATCTCTCCACGTTCCCCTTGTGAGCTGAGAAAACCTCAGTTCTGTATTCGTCTTGGTTGTGGTTTTATTAAAGGTTAGATGAAGTTTTTCCAGCGGTGTTTAATGACAGTCATCAAACCAGATTACGATGGAATTATAGCCGGGGATACTGCGATTTTATTTGCTTAGGCAAATAGCCGAACAGTTAGTGTTTATCTAAATATATATTCAAATGTCAGGAGCTTTTACAGTGAATGGTTTCACAGGAGGAGACTGACATACGCAGACTGTTTCTTAAAGTAATATTAAATATTAAACCCTCCGGTCTTTTTGCATATATCTACGGCTAGCAAGCAGTAGATATATGCAAAAACTTAAAATTATTTTTTTTAAAAACCCCTGTGAAATCACCCGGTAACGCGTGTTTGCATTGGTCGGGTCTTTTCTGCCCGTGCGTGCCCGCTAGGGGGCGCGCGCGAGCAGAAAAGACCCGACCAATGGCAAAAATGGCAACCCGTCAATGCAGCAGTGTCGTCCGTCCGTTGTTTTACAACGGGCGGACGGCAAATGGTTAAACATACCCATGTCTTCATCGCGCGCTCCCGTCCGAAGATCTGAAAAATCTTGGGCGGCCGCAAAGCATCTTGGGGCGGGCGCATGCGCAGTTCAAATTTTTGGCCGGGAGACGAGGAAAGACACAAAGTAAGTCTATAGACAGCGTGCACCCGCATGCAGACACCATGGGACAGGAAGTACCAGCAAGAACACAGCAGTCAGCGCTGGATCGGAGACCCGCAACACCGCTGGAGAGAAGGCTGAAAAGGACAGGAAAGAAGAAGAAGATCGGATTAAGAGACATAATTTAAGGTAACTCCTTACACTAACATTGGGGGAGGGGAAAAATGTAGACTTTAATGTCACTTTAAACTCTCAAACCTTTTTATCAAATGCTGAATCTGGATCAAACATATATACATTGCCCAGCAAAATTTTGCGTACTAATCACACGCAGCACCTGTCCTTCCCAGGAGCTGCCCGATACGGCCGTAAACGCAGCACAGAGCTGAACTAGCCGGCCGTTTCTCATGTGAATGAGGCCTAAGGTTACATTTTATGCATTAAGGTCGTAATAAACTCTCAAACCTTTTTTTCAATAATGAGTTCAGATCAAACACATATACATCACCCAGCAAAGTATTTCTTTACATTTCTGCCTGAGCACTTACAGTCGTCATATTTCTGAACAGCTCCAACTCTCTCAACTCAGCTTCTCTAAACTTCCTGTCCAGTACATGATCCCGAAGGACAGAGCAGTCTCCAGCAGCCGTCCATCTACTAGCTTAAGGGAGGGGAGCAAAGAGCAGAGTAATGTCTTGCCTTGCTGTGTCTGTGTGTTTGTGGAAGATATGTTGCCACACACCATTCTGCTTCGGAATTTCATCTTTAATCATATTCCTTTAGTATGACAGGTGAATGCAACGTTTCGGAGCCTCCTAAGACCCCTTCGTTAGGCAAAGTGTACGTGTTTGTGGAGCCACACACAGCTTGCTAGCACACACAAAGGTGGCTCCATAGGACACTGCAAGGGAAAGGAGCCACCTTTAAACAAGATATCAGGGCCAGTGCTCGGTGTAAATGAATACAGTTATATTGTTAGGGCTAGGGTGAAGTTAAGCATGAAGTTTTAGGGCCAGGTTAGGTGTTAGAAGTTCCTTTTCTCAGTTAGGATAAAGGTTAAGGTTCGGGAGGGTAAGAGTAAAGTGTCAGGTTAATGTTATGCATCACAATACATTCCAGCTGAAAACAAAATATATTAAAGGAAAACTTTAATATATTTTGATTGTGAAGTGAGCGAAAACATACCGCCGCTCACTCCCTTCCCAACCATATCCCTGCAAAGAGAGGTGACTGTCAGTCACGCTCCCCACAGAGATTCCCTCCCTCCCCAATTCTCCAGCGCTGACTGGAGGAACGGATAGGGAAGGGGGTGGGCATAGCTGGCTCTGCCTCTAGATCAGCCAAGGGGTGGATCTCGACAATATTGTTGGGATCCATCCGGGCTGTGGCGCCTTTAGTAATAGCGCGCTATATACTGAGTTTTGGGTCACAGGAGGACGTTAGTATATGTCCTCCCGTGACCCTGAGAAGAACTATTTTAAAAAAAGGTTACCCCATAGTTCTCCTTTAAGTACATTCTTTTTTGCCATTATTCACACAAAACAAGTATTCACAGGGAGAAGGGTCCTGAGTATAATAGTTCTACTTATAAACAATTCTCAGGACCCTTCTCCCAGTCAATGTCTGTGAACATTCATTTTGCCGGTGACTCAAGTGCTGGTGACTCTTCTTCTGATTGCTTATAAATAGACCACAAAGTGTGTGTAAGTGAGGCAAAGTTATGACATATCTCCCTCCTCTTTCCTGTTCTGTTCATGTGAGACATATGTAGTTTTAATCAGAAAGAGAGAGTCTAAAAGTAAGCAACCTCTGCTGTGCTACCTCTTCCGACAACCCATCATGTTCTGTGAATCCCGTGTCATAAATGCATCCTGTATTAAATGTTCTTTTTATTTTTTAGCATTCGTAATAAAAATAATTTTATATTTGTTTAGAAATGAATAAAACAATTCAAATAAAATTAACTCCAAACTGTTCTACAACATCCCATCTGTTGGAGAATCTTCCATGCTGTAGATATACAAACATCATATAGAGCAGTGGCGGAACTACCAGGGTCGTAGAGGTCGCGGCCGCGCCCTGGAGTTCCGGGCGCAGCGTGAAGCATCATCCAGCCGGGCAGCAGCCAAGGAGTGGGAGCGGTGTAACCCCCTGCCCCCTCATCACACAGAACTGCTGCCCAGTGCCGATTAGAGCTGCTGCGGACACGAAGGGGGAGACAGGGAGCTGGAAGCATGAAGGAAGGTGACATGGGGACCGGGAGCGGAAAGCTGGGGACATGAAAGAGGAGAGTGTTTTTTTTTCCCCTTGTCTAAATTTTGTTTAAAATATATATATATATATATAATTTGTTTTTTCTTGGGGGGGCCTTCATGGATTCTTGCATCGGGGCCCTGAGGTCACCAGTTACGCCACTGATATAGAGAACTGTGAGATCTGCAGTGTAGCTCTGGCACGTTACTCGTGACTCATGAATGTGTAAGGGCTGTCCGGAGGGTGGAATATATCAGATGAATGAATGGCTTGTGCCCCATTTATGTTTTATACTCCAGCAGCAGCCTACTCCGATAATGAGAATAATGAATTACAGCGTCCAATCAGCCAAATTAAGATACTGAGCACTGCCAATTATGTAAACTTTTCTTACCCCTGGAATAATGAAATTATGAATTATTAATGCACCATCTCTGCATCTGGATACTTTTTAATTTTTTTCAGTTAATGATTAATTAATTTTCACTAACAATTGTACTGGCTTTTTTTAAATTGGCGGCAGGAAACAATATAATGATGTTGTGACATTAGATGTACACCTGTAATAGGAAAAAAGAAAATTCAGTTCAAAGTCCTGTTGTCATAGATACCATTATGTGCCTACCTTGTTACAATGATCCTCTGGGAACTCCTTAAGATCCTATGTAAATATGGACGCTCTAAAAACAATATCTTAATAGGCTTCGGCATTGCTGAGACCCTTTCTTCCCTTCACCCCTAATCCAAATGTAGCAACACTTGGGCCTAGGTACAGGTTGCTCAGGTACTGAGCAATGCATTGCAGGATGGCGGGAAATTTCCCTGCTGTCCCAAAACCATAAAAATCAGAATGTTCCAGAGGTGCTGTCAGATTAATTATTGTTAATGAGACCCTGTCGCACTATAAAATGGTTAAATCCAAGTACATTATATTGCCAAAAGTATTTGGACAACCCTCCAGATCATTGAATGCAGGTGTTCAGTGAGATTTCCCTGCTACTAAATATTCCATGGTCACCTGTTAGTGGCATTATAACAAAGTGGAAGCAACTGGGAACAACAGCAACTCAGCCACGAAGTGGTAGGCCATGTAAAATGACAGAGCTAGGTCAACGCATGCTGAAGCGCACAGTGCGCAGAAGTCGCCAACTGTCTGCAGAGTCAATAGCTACAGACCTCCATACTTTGTGTGGCCTCCAGATTGGCACAACAACAGTGCGTAGAGAACTTCATGAAATGGGTTTCCATGGCCGAGCAGCTGCATCCAAGCCTTACATCACCAAGTGCAATGCAAAGCGTCGGATGCCATGGTGTAAAGCACGCCGCCACTGGACTCTAGAGAAGTAGAGATATGTTCTCTGGAGTGACCAATCATGCTTCTCTGTCTGGCAATCCGATGGACGTGTCTGGGTTTGGCGGTTGCAAGGAGAACGGTACTTGCCTGACTGCATTGTGCCAAGTGTAAAGTTTGGTGGAGAGGGAATTATGGTGTGGGTTTTTTGTTTTTTTAGGGGTTAGGTTTGGCCCCTTAGTTCCAGTGAAAGGAACTCTTAAGGCATCAGCATACCAAGACATTTTGGACAATCTCATGCTCCCACCTTTGTGGGAACAGTTTAGGGATGGCCCCTTCCTGTTCCAACATGACTGCGCACCAGTGCACAAAGCAAGGTCCATAAAGACATGGATGGGGGAGTTTGGAGTGGAGGAACTTGTCTGGCCTGCACAGAGTCCTGACCTCAACCTGATAGAACACCTTTGGGATGAATTAGACCGGAGACTGCGAGCCCGGCCTTCGCGTCCAACATCAGTACCTGACCTACCTCACAAATGGTCCAACATTCCCATAGACACACTCCTAAACCTTGTGGACAGCTTCCCAGAAGAGTTAAAGCTGTTATAGCTGCAAAGGGCGGGCCAACTCAATATTGAACCCTACGGACTAAGACTGGAATGCCATTAAAGTTCATCCCTTCATTCAGGCTCTTCTACCTTGACACCGTGCTCCGCCAGCCAGTTCCATCAAAAGCCTTGCTATACGACTCAGTCTGCTGCCAGTTCCGGCCATCACCTCCAGGTCATCAAACTCAAGCTCTGAATCTCCGGTACCGAATCTGTACAAGCCACTGCAACGGCACTCATGCTTTCCTATGTCTGCCCTCTTGTTGTCTCCACCTCCAGGGCAGTTGGACAAGTGGTGCAAGGGTAGCTCCCTGTTCAGCTCGGCCTCTATACAGATACGTGACAGCTTGTTAACATATTACAGATACCTAGGTGTAAAGTGCCTATAGGGCATCCCAAACCCTTAAAATTTCACTCAGCTTTATTACTTGCTGATTTCTTTATTTTTTGGTGAGAAATCACTTTAAATGTAGTTCCCAGCTGGTTTCCTGCTGACCTCCAATTTTTGGATATTACCATCTACCTTGCAATTATTATTATAGATTATTAGGAATGCACCGATACCGTTTTTTCGGTATCAAGTACAAGTATCAATATTTTTTTTAAGTACTCGCTGATACCGAATACTGATACCGGAAAGCCCACTAAAGGAGCCAGACAGCGTGTAATGACTTGCCCCCCGGCTTCCTAATTAGCCAGCTTCCTGACCAATCAGGAAGCCTAGCGGCCAGTCATTACAAGCTGCCCGGCTTCCTGATTGGCCCGGGAAGCCATCTTCATGCTCTCTCATCACCAAGTAACGATGGAGTATGGAGGTAGCTTCCTGGCCAATCAGGAAGCTGGGGGGCGAGTGATAACTCGCAGCCCAGCTTCCTGATACCGGAAGTTCCAGTATCGGAATAAGCAATGGGAGTATCGTACTCGCCCAAATACTTGTTATTGGCACCAATACCGATACTAGTATCGATATCGGTGCATCCCTAATAGTTATATAATTATAATTATATTTGTATTATATCCTTGATGTCTATCCAATTATCATAAGAAAATACAGAGCCATTCTTGAAGCCAAATTTCCAACTTTTATTTTGAAATTTATTTTATTGAGGAACAAAGAGGAAACAATGAAAAACAGTAACCAATACTCATTGTACAATAAGAAAAACCTCAACAAAAGAAACATACAAAAGGCATTGGTGAGAGAGGGACACGTTGAAAGAACAAAACACAATCAATACAAATAAGAAAGAAAATGTAAAAAAAAAAAAAAAGACAGGCGTGCAACGGTGGCCAACCAACACTTCGAGATCCGAGACCAACATAGGGAAATAAAGAGATTATTATGAATAATGAAAATTACATTATGGAAATGCTCATAACTGAATTGGAGTATCATCAGATAACATTCTAATGGTATTGCAAGAGGTTAAAGCAAAACATTGGCTACATTTTTGTTTCAATCAGACCGGTAAGGTATCAATAAAAGACTCCCAAACATCAAAAAACCTCTGTGTTCTCAATTCCTGCTGAAGTGTTGTTTCAATCCAGTACATTTGAAAAAGAAACAACAATTTAGTTAGGAAAAAGGATGAAGACGGTGGATCTGGGTATATCCATATGTAATATATAGCTTTCTTCCCCACTAACAGCACAATGGTCAATCATTTCCTGCAACCCGAGGTGATTCTTGGCCCTATGTAGTTTTAAAGATCCAAATATTGCCCAAGATGGGGTGTAAGGCCATAGCCAGGAGTTCGCGTGCTACTGCGCATGCGCGGACCCCAGTCTTCCGGGTTCCTGGAAAACGTGCGCTTGTGTGCATGCACGGACAACGGAACATGGGGCACAGGAAGTGACACGCTGCTCTCTGATGATGATCCTATTTAAACTAGCCGGCCCAAGTGGTCAGTGCTGAACGGTCTTTCAGTTTGTGCTCCTGTGTTCCTAGTTTGATTGCCTGTTGCCTTGACCCGGATTGCCTTTGACTTTAACTGATTGCTGCCAGCCCCTGACCTTTGCTAGTTTTCTGGATTCTGCCTCTGCCTGCTCCCTTTGTACCTTGCTGACCATCTGGCTTCGACCCCTGGCTTGTTTGACTTTGCTCCAGTTTCTGCTGCAACCACGCAGACCTGTCAACTGCACAGCAGCCCTGCTCATCCTCCCAGGGGATCCAGATGCCGGACTTCTACCAGGCACTGTGTCTGTACACTTGGCACCTTTGCTCCGCTCTGTCTACTTGCTTCCTGTTCCCACATCCAGGGGTGTGAGGCAAGAGCCGCAAGGGAGGACTCCTCAGTTCATCAGTCCTTCACCAGGTACGTGATATGGGGATAAAGGCATAGAATTTAGTAGATAACATTGCACAAAATTTGTTACTGGTTTCCAAAAAGATTTCATGGGAGGGCAAAAAATTCCCAAAATGCGTGATATAAATCTGCTGAGCTGCACATTTGAGGCAGGTTGATAAATAGCTCAGGCCCATAGGAAAGGATCTATGAGGGGAAATTCTATGAGGGGAAATGTAGGCTCCATGATAGATCTTAAGCACCATTTCCCCATAGGTAGAGGCAGTTATTGTGTTCCAAGTTGTAGAGACTGAAGGACATCTGCAATGGACATATCTGGAAAATAATTAATCCATTTCAAAAGGCCTATAGTGTGAACACTATAATCCAAGTATGGCCTGTAGCATGCGTAGACGAAAGAGATTGCACCTTTGGGTGGATTAGGTTCCTTGAGCAATCTATCTAGGGGATTGTCCCAATCTACTGCAGAGAATCTTTTGAGAACACGAAAGAGCTTATTTGTAAATACGTAAAAACTCAGGGGTCAAAAAAGGAGAGATTCTTGAGGCAGCTTGAAAAGTAAGTGGCTTACGTGTAGAAAGATCAAGAGACCTCACAGTAGCAAGCCCACGTAGCGCCCAGTCTTTTAACAGTTGGGCACTAAAGAGTTGAGAAAAATCGTGATTACCCCAGAGTGGAGTGGCACATATTGCAAAGTTAATGCCAGACAATCCAGCAAGAATAGAGAAGGGGGTTAGAGATCACCTCGGGAGGCAAGAGTTCTTTATGCATCATTTTTTTTTCTAAAATGTAAAACAAAATCACTAGCTGAATTGGATCCATACACAAAAACCGCTGTTCCAAAGATAATGAGGGTGGGTGCTGAGGCTGTCGATGGTTGTCAATATGGATGTCCAGATACCAGTTCAGATACCAGTGCCGATACTTGGCATTTTCATGAGAACTACCAGGGTTGCAGCGGTTGCAGCTGGGACCTGGCTCTGGTGCTCTACCACTGCCCTGATATCATTAGTCTGTATTGTTTTAGAAAAACTGTCACATGACAATAAACAAAAATGTATCAGTACTCATATCTGTGAGTACTTGGACAAGTATCAGTACTTGTGCTTGAAAAAAGATATGGGTGCATCACTTATATATGTTTATAAAAAAAACATCATAGATTAAAACAGAGATGTACAAATCCTAGGAGCTCCGTGTGCTCCTTACAAATGACAGCTGCTTCCTAACTTTTGAATTTTTCTCTAGTCTAGTCCTGGAGCTGGAAAAGTATCTGTACGTGTACTTGTACCGAGTACGGTACTTGGTATCTGAACATCCCTAGCTGTCAACTGTGGTCAAATAGCAAATCAAATACATCTGTTTATTGACGTATGAGCAGCATAACGTGATACACTAAATGCAACGTTTCGGGGTCTCACAGGACTCACAGGATGCTGTTTATCTGCACATGTTTCTATGGAGCCTGGTCTGGTCTTATTACATATGTTTGAGGTATTGACCTTTCATATATTTCTTCATGTGCCACACCAATACTCCTCTGCGGGGATTATTATGTTCAGTAATTGATTTTTACATTCTCTACTTTGTCTAAGGGCGGGATTATGAGGTCATTGGTGATGCCAAAGGGTCACAGCAGACTCTAGGATTGGTTGGTTTTCACATTGTGGTGTGTATATATACACAGATGTGTTCTCACCTGCATCTGTATCACTTGTTCTGCCTGATGAAGGGGATCCTGTGTGACCCCGAAACGTCGCATTTAGTGTATCACGTTATGCTGCTCATATGTCAATAAACAGATGTATTTTATTTGCTATTGGCGTGCTGGTGTCTCTATATATTTCATTAACTCTCCAATAAGTCACAGAAGCTTAAATCCGTAGTTTTACTTCTCAAAATACATTACAGGCGATGTTTACTGGTCACATGAAGTATGGAAAGACAATGCTCTTCCAAACCTAGTGTCTGTGATGAAGGCTAGAAACAAAATAAGGGAATATAAAAGAAGCAGGGAGGGTCTATCCAAGACTATACCAAGTGACACTAAACCGGAGGGAAGAACAGTGGAAGATACCAAATGTATACAGAAAAACAAGTTGTAGTAGCACTGTTCTACCACTAGATGTCAGGAATATTACATAACATAATAATATGAAATGAATACATAGCAGAGTAATGAAAATAACAGAGGACACCAGTGGCTGTGGCAGCACAACATGTTATATAACCGCTGGGATCCACTGGTCGAGGTTGCAGTGCTTTGCAGGCTCGAATGCAAAAGATGAATAAAGGCAAATTTTTTTCTTTCGTAAATGTGGGTGCATTTATTATTTTTTTTGCAAAAGGTGGACTATGGTTTCAGAAAAGCGGGAAAATTGGACACCTCGTTTAGGGCTCCTTCACACCAGCCCCGTTGGGTCACATTGGGTAATGCATAGTCCCAACCTTAGACAAGGCAATTTGCCCTATGTTCTATTGAACATTCACATGTGCATAACGCGCAGTGCGTGGTGTGAATGAGCCCATATAATTGAATAACAAACTATATCCCTGCAGTGACTTGACATGACCTAGTTTTGATAGCTCATTCCATAAGTACACTTAACTGTCCGTATTCTCTCCTGAAGTCTCTTTTATTAATTCACTGCAGAGAATAATTATTGTAGGTAAGAAAGGTTTATCTGTGAAATATTTCATTAAGTGAAGCTCCTTGTGAAAGGTGAGGTGACTGGCTGTCGCTGCCTTTTATATTAATCATGAATTTCCTTCTATTCATATGAGAGAGCGGCTCTTAAAACGTGACAATAACATTTCATTCATGGAGGAGGGCTCCTGGGCTGTTATGGAAGCGTTCTGTGCCGCCAGAGACAATGGAGCTGTTTTATTTCCTGCCAGGGAACACAAGCATATAGAAGTTCTTATTAACCTCACAGGGCACCCAGTTCTCTTTATACAAGTGAATTATATGTCTGCCCATAGGGGAAAATAACTTCATTTTGCAGAGTATATAGATATACTGGTAGACGGCTAAGTTGCATTAGTGAAATAAATGAACTTTTGCACGATATTCTAATTTTTCGAGTTTTTTTTATTTATTAGGGATGGACCAATACCATTTCTTTTTTCGGTATAGAGTATCAAGTACAAGTACTGATATATATCTTTCGGTACTTGCCGATACCAAGTACCGATAGCTGTACTTCGGCCAGCATGGAGCCGGCTTCCCGGGCAATCAGGAAGCCGGGCGGCGTGTTATTACCCACCGCCCGGCTTCTTGATTGCCTGGGAAACCGGCTACAAGCTGTTTGGCCGGCTCGATGCTGAATGGCCGGGAAGCCGGCTTCCCAGCCAATCAGCATGGAGCCGGTTTCCCGGGCCAATCAGGAAGCCATGAGGCGGGTCATTACCTGCCCCCCAGCCTCCTGATTGGACAGTAAGCCGTCTCCATGCTGTTTGGCCAGCTGTATGCTGATTGGCTGGGAAGCCGGCTTCCTAGCCAGTCAGCATAGAGCCGTCTTCCCGGGCCAATCAGAAAGCCAGCTCCATGCTGGTATGCCATTTAGCAAGCCGGACGGGGAGTCATTACCTGCTCCCCGGCTTCCTGATTAGCCGGAATGCCGGCTCCATGTTCCCGCGCAGCACTGTCGGTCGGAGGAAATCTGCCGAGTACTCGCCCAAATACTAGTATCGGTGCATCCCTAATATATATATAATCACACAAAATAGAAGACAGAAATTAAACAAGAAAAATGTAGATGGAGGTAAAGAAACGCAGAACCACAATTTAACACTGTAAATCGAATTAAAAATATTGATGGAAAGGTATTGACCTTTTAAAAAGCTGTGGACGTAAGAGTTATGGCAGAAGAGAACTGCTTGCAGCCGGCCAGCTCTATAACTCTTATGTCCCCTGCATTCCTATATGCTCATGGCTCAACTTCAACAGGGGGGTCCCTTAGACCCCTTAGTCAAAGTGGGGAATTTACATTTATATATTATAGAATTTGTTTTAATCTTAGTTGCAATCTTCTGAAATAAACATTTATTTTTGTTAGGTTGGGTTATTGTAGTTTCATAGAATACATTTGGGTATCTGTGTCATATCTCTTTAATGAGAGGTACTTGTGAGATAATTGATTTGTATATACTATATATTCCAACCCTACTGCCACTCTTCACCTCTATGACTAAGCCCCTGTTGTGGTGAAACACGTCAGAGGAGAAGGTGCAGGCTCTGGCTGAGAGCTTTGTGCGATGCCTTGTTCTTGTGAATGCATCCAAGTTGCAATAAAGCTTTTTTAAAGCAATAAGTGTGTGGAAACATATTGGGGTTTTTCTTTATAAGCAGAGTTATTTTTCAGCTGTACAGACAATCAAAGCAGGAATGGTCTGAGCCTGAGCTCCTCCAAACACAGAAGGTGAACTTCCGAAAATAGAAAGTAACTCCTTCTGCTGCCACCCAATCACCTGTGACTGGGGAATTCCCCTCCCACAGCTGCATGTAAGCAAAGGGGCAGGAAGCAGTGATGTAATTGACCTTATATGGCCAGTGTGGTAAGCGCATGCTATCGCACAGCGTACCTCACATGCTTTGCCATGGGCTAGGCGCGTTGCATTGCCATTCATTTGGATTTCCCTCCAACATACTACCCGGTGGCTGTGTGTTGCAGTGCAGTACAAAGTGCATTACTGCAATACTGTGCATTGTTTTGCGGTGAAAAAAAAAGTAATGCTGGGAAGTGCATTGGGTGCATGGATACCCTGCGTTTAGCAAAACATTATTATATGACATGTGATGAGGTGTCTCCATGATAGAATTGAAATCCAGCGAATGAAAGGGATGGGCCAGGGACAGTCAGGCTGGAGAGTAAAGCCCCACACGACGCTGGACGTCCTCCACCCAGGAAATGAGGCGAGCTCTATCTGACTTGCTGCAGCTTCTAATGCACATGGTAAGAAGCTCACAGTGTGCAGTGACATCAGAGGAAGCAATTTCAGTCCTGGAGAGGAGCCGGTTCAACTGTGCAAGACTGAAGGGAAGGCCGGAGTTCAGCTTTAGGGCCAGTTCACACCACAAACAGTGTGTTCCAAAGTGGTCAGGCTCTGCAAACACACTGAATCGCATTCCAGCCGGCTCCCTATGCTTGGGGGCGGGAGGGGGTGTTGCGGTGCGTTGACGTCAATGACACCACAGCCACGCCTGCACCTGAACGCGTGGCACATCAGTGCTTGCAGCATTTTTGTAGATCGCACTGGACTCAGAACGCAAGGGTGTAGGCGATCTCGGCTGCGGGCGTGACGCATCGCCACACCCCCACCTGCCTCAGAACGCAAGGAGCTGGCCGGAATGTGATTCAGTGCATTCCAGAGCCTGAACACTCTGGAACACACTGTTTGCGGTGTGAACCGGCTCTTAAAGTGTTCCAAAAGCACACTTAGGGGTCCATTTAAAAAAAGTAGTAAATGTGACATTCACCAGAACATTCAATGCAATCTAATCAATTACTGTAATTTAAAACACATTTCATAGGACTACACCTGAAGTGAATGTCACATTCACTGCTTTATAAATATACCTCTTATTATTAAAGCAAGGACAGGTACATTGGGTTACCTTGAAACTCTATTACATACAATTTTCCAGATTCCCCGCCGCGCGCTCTGATAGATTGAAGTGTGCGGATTTGAGTGAAATAAGGTAATCTTCAATAAACATCTGGTATCGTGTTTGACCTTCACTGAACTAGTCAGACTTTCTGCTGCTTTCTAAGAGCTCTCTCAAGTCACCCACCTACCGCCTCTTCTGATTGTATTGCCCTGTCCTTAACCTTCCTGTTGAGTCACAGCTACTCAGCAGCCCAAGCTCGACTTCACATAATGCATTTCAATTGCCCAACCGCCATCTGCAGAAGTTTCAAAGCTCATACATTATTGAGGTTTGCATTTAGAGGTAATTCGAGGTTCTGCTTCTTATTTAACTTGGAATTTAGAGCGGACCTTTGATTTGAAAACCAAGGCACAGCTTCTTCAAGAGGAACTCCAGCTTAACCCTAGCAGTGGGGCTACCCCCCACAGTGCAAGGGCTAACTGCTCGCTTTGGTCTTGTTGACGGAATACAGAAGATATACTCACCTGGTCCTCGCCTCTATCCCTCTCCTCTGTGATATGTCCCTTGGCATCCTGGAGTCTATTACAGGTGAATGGACCGGCATTAGACATGAAGATGTCAGTAGTCCTTAGACTAGGCACGTAAGATTAATTTCATTGCAAATTGAAGTGCAGACAAATATCGGCATATTAGGACATTCGGATGCATCCGACTTTCCGAATGAAAAAATTAACTAATGCAAGCGTATCGGAATTTTTGATCGCGATGGACAACGGCCAACAATTTGAGGAAAGACAAAATACCAGCTGTCCGCCGCCACGTCCGAACACAAGTAGATAGGTCTACTCTAAAAGGCAAAGAGGCGGAGCCAGTCGTGATTTTGCCCATTTGTTTACATTTCATTAGGGGATCAAGAGCTGTCACAGAATGTAAATGAAGGGGCGGTACAAGTTCCGTAACATCACAACTCGCTCCGCCCCTTTGTTTACCTTTCAGAGCAGACCTGTCATTTGTGGCCGGTGTTTGTCTTTTTCGGATGTGGCGGTGGGCAGTGGGGATTTTTTTTCTCGGCGAGTCGGCACCCGTCATGCATCATGATTGATGTGGATCTACATCGCTGGATGACGTGATTGACATGTGGATTACATCAATGGACCGTCGCCCCCCCGGCTTCCTGATTATCCAGAAAGATGACTCCATGCTTCCTCGCCACCTGGTGACGAGGTAGCATGAAGCTAGCTTCCCAGCTAATCAGGGGTGGGCAATGACTTGCAGCCCTGCACCAAGCACCTCTGCGCATGCGCCTAGCCCGTCTTCCGAGTAACTAAAAAGGGCGCTAGTACGCTTGCGCGCACAATAGACTTCCGCGTGAAAAAGTGTGCACGTAAGGGGCACAGGAAATGACACGTCTGCTGCTAATAGATGGCCTATATAAACCATATCCTTAGTTGCTGGATGATCTTCAGCTAGTTCCCTGTGTTCCCTGCTCCTGCCTTGTTTACTGACTTCCTGTGTTTGACCCGGATTGTCTCTGACCATTCTCGATTGCTGCCCGCCTCCTGACCTCGACCTGTTCATTGGACTTCCTTCTGCCTCCTGTTTTGTACTTTGCTGCTCGGCTGGATTTGACCCTTTGGCTTCTGTTTGGCTCTTGCTCCAGTCTTCTGCTTCAAACACCCTACTGCCCGCCTGGCTTGACCTCGGCTCTGCCTGACCTGCCTCCGTTCCAGATTCTGGACTTTTCTACCTGGCAAAAGTGTCTGCTACATCCTTGGCACTCGTGCAGCTCGCTGTCACTCCTCCTCTGTTCCCATCCTCAGGGTCGAGGGACAGGAGCTGCAAGGGAAGCCTCCTCAATGGTCGGTCTCCACTCAGGTACGTGTCACTTGACAATCAGGAAGCCGGGCGACTAGTGTTTTCCGCCCCCCTGGCTTCCTGATTGTCCAGAAAGCCGGCTCCATGCTTCCTCGTCACCTTTTGACAGAAAGCCGAACAGCAAGTCATTACATGCCGCCCGGCTTCCTTAATGGGACTTCCGCTATCGGTATTTAGTATTGGCGAGTACCGACAAAAAAAATATCGGTACTCGTACTCAATACTGAAAATCCGGTATCTGTGCATCCCTACAAATAACTACATATACATATAATTTAATATTCTTCTGTTTTATTATTTTATCTTTCACTGAGCGTATTTAAATAGGGGGAGGAGGGTTGCAGTATTATATCTTCCATCCTCATGCAAGACCTGCTTTAGGATTCTGCTAGCAAATTAAATTCTTCTCAACATGACTTCCAAAATTTGCAACTTTCCTTTTAATGTAGGAAGCGTTTTGGCCATATAAACAGCCAGTAACGCTAGCTGTGGGACTATAAGTCATTTTTAATTGAGCACTGCAGTAATTAATCAAAGCCTTCAGGCCATATATCTTAATGAACCATTAGAACTGTTTAGTTAGCACATACTGAAATCCAGATCTCAAATTCTCACTAAATGCAAAATGTTTGTGTTAAAGCTGAACTCCAACTTCAGCAAGTATTGCCGAGCTACAAGAGACGTGTGTGTTCTTATATGAACCTCGGTGGGATTCATTAATTTTATTTCTTCTCTTTCTGAACCGTATTGTAAATACGGAATAGCAGCACTGAGCTATAAATACTTCAATGTCCATAGCCTGACCTCAGGTTTTTTTAAGGTCAACTTCAAGTTGCAGCTGCTACGGTACTCTTAAACTACAAAAGAAAAATCACATATCAGTACTGTGCAAAATGACAAAACACAGAGCTGGAAGTCAAATCATAGGGGCATCTTCTGCAACAAAAGTTTTTGATATACTTTCTAGACATGTGCGATTAGTAAGAATTTTCAGAAATTCTGACATTCAGGCACATCCGAGTTTCTGAATCCCAATGCATCCGAATGTGTCTGAATCTGAATTTTCGTTTTCGAATTTCGGATCCCGTCCGAATTAAGTTCAAAAACGTAACTGAATCGGACATGTGACTTATCTGGCCAATAAGATGTGTTTTTCAGTTTAATGCATCCGAATGGGTCTGAACACGAATTTTCGTTATGGCAACATGGGAGCCATATACAGTATATACATATAATACTAAAGCTGAGGCTCCTAGACCCAAATGGCATTCAGGATCCGAATTTCCGAACTGTTTTTGGGAGCTCCCAAATGCTATTCGGGTCTGGGAGGCCTCAGCTTTAGTAATACTGTATGTGTATATGGCTCCCAGGGCCAAATGGCATTTGGAATCTGAATTTCCGAATTACATTCGGGAGCTCAGGGCTGCCATTCGAATCTGGGAGCCATATAAATATATTACTAAAGCTGAGACTCCCAGACCCGAATAGCAATCGGGAGCTCCAAATGTAATTCGTAAATTCGGATCCTGAATGCCATTCTGGTCTGGGAGACTCAGCTTTAGTATTAATATCTGTATATGGTTTTCTGTGGTATTCGTAATGAATATTCGTAAACTCATCCGGAACTAACGAAAATCCAATTTGGTCCGTACGCGAAACCGAATTGGATTTCGGATCCGAATCCCAAATCCCAAAATGACGAAATTCCAAACCGAACCGAATTTTTCCACAGCTTACATGTCTAATACTTTCTAAGGCTCTTTGCGGCTTTAGGGTGGCATGATGCTACCTTACTTACAAGACTAAGATTCCTATTCAGAAAGGACAGTTAAGAAAGGTCATGGAAAGGCAAACATCAGAAAAATAGCAGAATTGGCAATCAAATTTGGCAAAATCCTTGTCTTCATCTGGAATGGATTACTTTTTCTCAACAATTGAAGTTTCACTTTAAAGGTGCAAGATGCGGGTCTGTTATTCTCATCCTGACTTCAGTACACGGAGCAGCACAGCGGCTTAGTAGTACTTCAGCACTGTTCCAGCATGTATAAGATTTTATTGTACTTGTAAGTACATGGACCCACCAGGACTTCAATTCCTTGAGGTGTTTCACCCAAAGGGTTGAAAGGAGAAGTTTCGCCACATGTATATAATGTCTCTTAAATGCCCCAGTGGACCCAGTTGCACTTGTCCCTATTCCAATATGAGCAACAGTTATGGAATAAACTGACTCTGAAATGCTGCCTTCTTTATTCTGTGTGGTTGGATACAGCACAGATTTAAATGGGGACAAGTGCAATGGGCACTGGGTCTCCCAATGGATTTAACAAACATTTAAAGTGACACTAAACTCCGGAGTTAAATCTTAAAAATGTATTCAAGTACCTTAAATATTAACAGAATTGTTAAAAAGAAATAGTTAATCTGCGCTCCTGGAACTAAAAAAATATAAATATAATAATACCTAAAGCAGCTATGTGGTAAAGGAGAAGATCTCCTTAAATTGAATGAAAGGTGAATGAATTGAAATTCATTAACAGAATTGTATCTTATTTTTGTATCACTCGGCTGTAGATCCCCAAATCTCTGAATTGGTGCTGACACTGTCCTTCCTTCTGGAGGGGGGCTACTTTTGTTCCCCATGGTCCCTGAGTGTGTTGTAAAGTAGTCACCGCTCCAAGCTCACTCCCGTGATGGACTACAATCTCTATACATATTAGTAAACTAAACATGAGATTGTAGTCCATCAGGGGGACAACTTTAGCCCTTGTGGTGATACTTCTTGTTAAATTTTAGGGATAGATATAATTAAGCCCATTGGGTGAGGTCATGGCGGGGCCATTTACATCAAGTAAATAAAGCCTGAATCTGGCCATACACCTATAGATTATCTGCAGATTTTCTGTGGTCAGATGGAAAAAGTGCAACAGATTCCTCCATCTATGCTAAACTGTGTGGATGGAGGAATCTCCCATTGGACCAAGCTTCAGTATCTTGCTAGTTGGCCCCGCTGGCTCTCAAAATACCTGAACAATGCCTGCATCCAATCAGATTGTTCAGGTATTTTGACACCCAGCAGGGCCGACTAGAAAGATACTGAAGCTTTGCCCAGTGGGATATTTCTCCATCCACACAGTTTAGCGTAGATGGAGGAATCTGTTGCACTTTTCCATCTGACCATAGAAAACCTGCAGATAAGCTAGAGGTGTATGGCCAACTTTATACATGCCGGAAGAAGTAGTGTGTCTGCTTTCTTTGCATAGTTTAATTCCTTGGTTCTCAACTGGTGGGTTGTGACCCAAAAGTGAGTCAAACCCCGTTCTCAGTGGGTCGCCGCATGCCTTCCACTTTTCTGGGTGAGAGGTTCTTCTGCCTCCCCCTAGCGTAGCACTGTCAGTACCCGTGCCAAACAGCCATTAGGAATATGCTGCCCAGCGCTGTGTGTCAGCTTGAGATGGGATGGGATGGGGCTATGGTCGTGAAGGAGCTCCATCTATATATGCATTGCTGACAGCTCCCTCACCTGTCCTATAGAGGTGCTATGGTGACATCACATTCTGGCTCCCGGCACCTCTACAGGGCACACACGGGAGCTGTACAAGTAATGCACATATGGATGGAGCTCCCTCAAAGCACCGCAGCCCACACTGGACCCCAGGCTGAGGATCCACTCCAGTTCTCGTAAGGTAGAGAGACTGGGTGGACCTTAAAACATTTTTTTAATTAAAAAACATTTTGGAGTGTGTATCAGAATGTCTGTGAGTGTGTCAGATTGTGTTAGTGAAACAGTAGAAAGGTATCATGGCAGACTCACAAACCAGCATGTAAAATAACTTGTCTCACCACTAAGGGTAATAACAGAGGTTTGGATACACGTCTTCTGCAGAAAATGTGAAAGCTGCACAGCCGCGCCAAGGCACCTCTTATAGTGCGGTCCTAACTCTAAACTATGAGAGTCTCCATCTTGGAGCACATGGGGGCAGAAGATTTCAAATTGGGTGCAGGTTTGTCAGGAGGAAGCCCAACCTCCTTAAAGGCATAGGAACACACAAGGGATCCCGCACATCCCAAAGGCAGCTGAGAACCCCCATGCGTCACTGCACCAAATCGGTCAAGCTGGTTTGTGAGTGTGCCATGATACCTTTCTACTGTTCAAAGCCCATTTCGTGTGCACCTTACTGTATAACTGGTGTGTGAGTCAAACCCCGTTCTCAGTGGGTCGCCGCATGCCTTCCACTTTTCTGGGTGAGAGGTTCTTCTGCCTCCCCCTAGCGTAGCACTGTCAGTACCCGTGCCAAACAGCCATTAGGAATATGCTGCCCAGCGCTGTGTGTCAGCTTGAGATGGGATGGGATGGGGCTATGGTCGTGAAGGAGCTCCATCTATATATGCATTGCTGACAGCTCCCTCACCTGTCCTATAGAGGTGCTATGGTGACATCACATTCTGGCTCCCGGCACCTCTACAGGGCACACACGGGAGCTGTACAAGTAATGCACATATGGATGGAGCTCCCTCAAAGCACCGCAGCCCACACTGGACCCCAGGCTGAGGATCCACTCCAGTTCTCGTAAGGTAGAGAGACTGGGTGGACCTTAAAACATTTTTTTAATTAAAAAACATTTTGGAGTGTGTATCAGAATGTCTGTGAGTGTGTCAGATTGTGTTAGTGAAACAGTAGAAAGGTATCATGGCAGACTCACAAACCAGCATGTAAAATAACTTGTCTCACCACTAAGGGTAATAACAGAGGTTTGGATACACGTCTTCTGCAGAAAATGTGAAAGCTGCACAGCCGCGCCAAGGCACCTCTTATAGTGCGGTCCTAACTCTAAACTATGAGAGTCTCCATCTTGGAGCACATGGGGGCAGAAGATTTCAAATTGGGTGCAGGTTTGTCAGGAGGAAGCCCAACCTCCTTAAAGGCATAGGAACACACAAGGGATCCCGCACATCCCAAAGGCAGCTGAGAACCCCCATGCGTCACTGCACCAAATCGGTCAAGCTGGTTTGTGAGTGTGCCATGATACCTTTCTACTGTTCAAAGCCCATTTCGTGTGCACCTTACTGTATAACTGGTGACAAATTGTTGAGTGCGTTTGTAATTTGTTTTGCTTGACCAGATTGTGTCAGTGTTCACACTAGTACAGTGCATTAATCACATAGTACCGTGCACTGAACGCACTGTACCACACAATTGCACCTACCGTGCATTCTGGTGTGGGAGGTGTGTTGCATTGCCATTCATTTGAACGGTACCACAAACGCACCTCCCCCCCACAGTTCGTCCGCACCAGAACGTGCTGTACCCTAATGCTGTTTGCGGTGCCATTCATTGTTAACGGTGCCCCAAACACGCCAAGAAAAACGTGCGTTGTTTCGCAGCAAACATGACAAAAAAGCACTGTTAGGTAGACAAAGCTTCAAAAGGTGAATAAGCTTATTTGCCATGCGTAGGGAGCCTAATAAAAAATGGGCTGCCCCGTGCTTAACAGGTAACAAATGCGCAAAATACGCATGAACGCGAAGCTTGAAGTCATGAAGTCATGCTTCGCAAGTATGAATGGAGCAAAACCCAAAGCCCCCATTAACACTTAAGCATTTTGTTACATTTTCCAAAATGATACAACACTCATCATGAAGAATCCCATTGTTTTCAGTGGTGCCCATTCACACCTGATTACTTTGTTGCATTTTCCCAAGCGCAACAACGCTCAACATAAAGAATCCCATTATTTTCAATGGAACCCCATCATAGCTGAGTGTATTGTTGCCTTTCCCGAAGGGCAACAACACTCAACATGAAGAATCCCATCATCTTCAATGGTGCTTATTCATACATGAGCAAAACGCTCATGTGTGAATGGGCACCATTGAAGATTGCATTTCCCTAAGTGTTACAGCAACCAACATGAATCATATTTGAGTTTTAGTGATTGGGTTTAGATCTACTTTAAAGGATCATTCACACCTGACCGTTTTGCTGTGTGTTTCCTGAAGCCTGAGAACGATCAAAACATAGAACCCCTTTATTTTCGATGGTACCCCATCACATCCGAGTGTTTTTGTTGTGAATTTCCTGAAGAGCAACAACACTCAACATGAAGAATCCCACTATCTTCAATGGAGCCCATCCACACCTAAGCGTTTTGCTGCATTTCCCTAAATGTTACAATACTCAACATGAAGAATAACATCATCTTCAATGGTGCACCTTCACACCTCCGTGTTTTGTTGCATTCCCCGAAGATGTCAATGCTCAACATGAAGAATCCCATTATCGTCAGTGGTTCCTGATTACACCTAAGTGTTTTGTTGCAATTTCTGAAGCGTGACAACGCTCAACATGAAGAATCCCATTATCTTTAATTGTGCCCCTTCACTCCTGAGTGTTTTGTTGCATTTCCCGAAGCCTGACAACGCTCAGCATGAAGAATCCCATTATCTTCAATGGTTCCTGATCACACCTAAGCATTTTGTTGCATTTCCTGAAGTGTGACAATGCTCAATATGAAGAATCCCATTATCTTCAATAGTGCCCTTTCACACCTGAGTGCTTTGTTGCATTTCTCAAAGCCTAACAATGCTCAGCATGAAGAATCACATTATTTTGAATGGTGCACGTTCACACCTGAACATTTTGTTGCATTTCCCAAAGCACGACAAAGCTCAACATGAAGAATGCCATGATTATTTTATTTATTTTTTTCAAAAACATTTTATTTTGATTCAACATACATCATTCATTACATTGTGCATAAAAGTGTCACAACCATTAATTCAGAAATTGCATATTATCGCTTATTCAACTGTGCCATTGGGTTCTACAAAGGTCCAAAGTAGCTACCCCTATGTACAGAACACTAAATAAGACACAAACTAAAACTAAAACAAAAACTGGCCGAACATAGTATGTATCCTATGAAACCCTATGTAGAGAGTGTATTATACGTGCCAGAGGTATCATTTCTGGTAGGGATTCCATTAGAGCTCACTCGTGTACACTGTTCTAACCCTTTTCCTGAATCTGCCATGTTACTGGGGGGAGATGCGCCTGGAGGTAAATAGTGTAGGGTGTAAGGATAAAGAATTTTGGTAAGTTTCGTATCTGTACCGACCATTCCCACTTGGGCTTGTTGAATTACTTTATGTTACCTCTCTAATATTAGCCAATAGGGCGCTAGTAGAAAATCTAAAGGGATATAAAAATGTCTCTCTTTCTGCTTCAGTAAAAACAAGATTAATAAAGGATATCCATCTGTTGTAAAAGGACGTGATCTTTTTATCTTCCTCTATTTGGGTTTCAGCTTCCAGCTTTTCGAAAATGGAGTAAGCTGAGGAGGTCCTCTTTGAGTCTTTGGATATTAGGAGGAATAGGAGAGAGCCATTCTCTCATTATGCATCGTCTAGCCACTAGCAATGAGATGCCTATCCACTTCTTGTCAGATCTACTTAATGTAGAGGGCATTTCCCCATTTCTACCACAGACGCCAAAAACCCAGTAACTGCAACCCAGAAAGATTGGATCAAGGGGCAGGTCCACAAACAATGAAACAGGGGAGCAGGCACTAGCTTACATTTCGGACAATGGTCAAGATAAACTGTGTCTCCGTCCTGTTTGCTTTTAATATGGAAGGCATAATATGAATAATGCGGTACTGTGTTTCTCTCCACTGTTCGTTTATCATAACTGAGCATGTGTTTCGGTATCCCTGCAAAATCTTTTCTACAATGTCCTCTACAGGAATATCGTTTTGCCATTTGGCAAGATTAGAGTGTGATAGGGAAGGAGTGTTGCCCTGTCTCTGTCAGGATCCAGAGCACCCCCAGGTGGCGCTGGAGCCGGGTCCTGCAGTTCCTGTGCTCGCCTGCGGGTGTCTCCAGCAGCCAGGAACTGTAAGGAACCTGCAGCTCTGGTACTCACCTGCGGGTGTGCCCCAGCTGTGACTGCTCATCCCATCACCTGGTGCTTCCTGGGAGGGTATTTAGGCCCTCCCTGCAGTCAGGAAGCTGGGTCAGTATTATATTGCTAACCTGACTAATGCCCATGTCCTGAACCTTGCTTCCTGAACCTTGCTTCCTGAACCTTGCTTCCTGAACCTTGCTTCCTGAACCTTGCGTCCTATCTGAAAACCTGTCACCGACCCGGCTTGTTACCCGACCACTCTCCGGTGAATCCTGTACCGCGCTGCCCTCCTGTTGTCGACCCGGCTTGCACCTGACAACTCTTCATCAATCCTGTTCCTGTACCGCGCTGCCCTCCTGTTAACGACTCGGCTTGTACCTGACCACTCTTCTGGTATCCCGAGGCCTGCTGTACATCTGCAGGCCTGTTACCCCCCTTTGTTGGGTTTGTAGTTTTGTTGATGTGGAACCAATAAACTGTGCATATAACCCTATCCTGTGTGGGCATATTAATTTGGTCATCCTGTGTGGGTACCTGCATGTGGTGTGAGAACGCCTGTGCAGGGTGCCCTGACAGTCTCAGACATGTATATACATCAGAAATGGACCTCCTACCCGTAGATAACATTCTTTCAAAGGGCGTAGTTTCGGCAGTACGAGGAAGAGTGGGTTTACGTTTTTTTAAGTGGGTTAAAGCCTGCACGTAGTGCAGGAAATCTCTGGCCGGAACTTGATATCTGAGCCTAAATGATGGGAATGATAGCAATTTGTTAATGTCATTATCTATTAGGTGTACGAAATTAGAGATGTCCTTAATTTCCCATCGAGTAAATGTCACATATTCATCCCCTTGTGGGAATGAAGGATTGCCTTTAATACGCAGGTGGCGGGACAAATAGGGGTTTATTTTAGTATCTTATGTGTTTCCCTCCAGGCCACCACTGTGTCTCGTACCAGAATATTGGTGCGGAGGAGAGGGGGTATGGCAGGGAATGGAGAAGGGATGGGAGTCTCTCTGATTCTCATTTGAAATTGGAATAATGTGAGGAGGAGCTGATCCAATCCATGGAATGAAGGAGAAGGCCGCTTAAGTTGTAAAGTCTTATATTTGGGAAGGCCATGCCACCCTCATTTTTGGGTAAAAACAGTTTCTTCATGGCAATTCTTGCCTTCTTCCCCTGCCATATAAAAGCCAGAATCGCCTTGTTTAACGTCATTATATCTCTATGTTTTAGTAAGATAGGCAAGGTTTGCATAGGATACGAAAGCCTAGCAAACACAACCATTTTTATCAAATGTATCCTACCAAATAATGAGAGGGGGAAATCCTTCCACGAGGTCAGTTCGTTATGTATTTTGTCTAGGAGAGGTTGGTAATTGATGTTGTATAGGGAAGAGGGAGTCTTGCCTATCCGGAGGCCTAGATATGTAATAGAGCACTTCGCTATACTGAAAGCTGTGGAGGATCCCAATGAGGCTGCTGCTGGTGGGGTCAAGGGGAGAACCTCAGATTTGGAGGTGTTAATTGTTAAACCCAAAAATGTCTAAATCTCTTGAAAACATCCTGGATGTATGGTAAGTCCCTGAGAGGGTTAGTAGAGAACAACACAATGTCGTCTGCAAAGAGCATAATCTTAAGTTGGGATGAAAGAAACGGTATCCCAGAGATGGTTGAGGCATTTTGGAAATATAATGACAAAGGTTCTATGGCAAGGTTAAACAGTAAAGGTGATAGGGGCAGCCTTGTCTAGTACCCCTCATCAACGGGAAGCGCGAAGATAAATAACCAGGAGTGCATATACAAATGAAACTCGAATAATTAGAATATCGTGCAAAAGTAATTGCAGTAAGTGCTGCAAAAGGGGCCCAAACCAAGTACTGAGTACATATGCATGCTTGTACTTTTCAGAGGTCCGATATTGTTCTATGTACAATCCTTGTTTTATTGATTGCATGTAATAATCTACTTTTTTGAGGTTGTGGATTTGGGGTGAATTATCTTGCTTTGCATGTAATGAGTCTATCTCATATATTAGTTTCACCTTTTAAGTGGCATTAGTGAAATAAATGAACTTTGCACGATATTCTAATTATTCGAGTTTCACCTGTACACGCACATGGGGATGTATAGAGTGCAGACACAAAGTTTTTAACAGGACCTGAGAATCCCATTGTATCCAGCACTCTATAGAGCCACGGGAATTGAATACTATCAAAGGCCTTTTCGGCATCAATGGAGACTAGGGCTATAGAGGAGGCCGGATGTTGTTTGGCATGTTCCAGGACCGATAACACTTTACGCATATTAGATACAGCAGAGCGGCCTTTTATAAATCCGACTTGGGCGGGCGAGATTAAGTGTGGCAGCAGTGCAGCCAGTCTATCCGATACTATTTTCGATAGCAGCTTTGCGTCCGCGTTTATGTAGCGTTTATGTAGGACCCTGGGAGAGTGGGATCTCTGTCTTTTTTAGGTAGCAATTTTATATACGCCTCAGTCCCTGTCCTCAAGTATTCGCCTCCCTGCCACATGGCATTGAAAACACTGTGTAGAGTAGGCAGCACCTGTTTGCACATCATCTTGTAAAATTAATTAGTGTATCCGTCTGGACCCGGAGATTTGCCGTTGGAGGAGGCCTTGAGAGCCCTCAAGATCTCCTCCAAAGAAATGTCAGCGTTTAGGAATGAGATATCTTCTTTTGTTAGAGTAGGCAATGTCACCGAGCCCAGAAAGGCATCACCCAATTCCATGTTCACAGGGGCAGCCGAGTACAGGTTGCGGTAAAAGCTTTAAAAAATCTGGTTAATTTGTTTTGGGTCTGAGGATACGTTCCCGGTTTCTGAGCAAAGGGAAGAAATATGTGATTTCAGGGATCGTTGTCTGGTCAGGTTTGCCAATAATTTTCCCGATTTATTGCCAAATTTGTGGAAGGTTAGCTTAGATTGGGAGTGGTAGTATAATTGTTGCTGTTTTGTTCACCATTCAAAGTCTAGTTTTGCCTTAAGCCATTTCTCTCTAGATTCTATCGATAGGTGGTTCGAGTATTCTAGTTGGGCTTGGCGCAATGAGGAACTAGCTTTATTAAATTGGGACTTTGCATGTTTCTTTTTGGCTGCAACATAAGACATTAGTCTTCCTCTCAAAACAGCCTTTGCCGCTTCCCAGTATAAATTGGTGTGGAGATATGCATCTTATTGAATGACTCATATTCCCGCCAAGCCTCTACCAGCATATTTTTGAATGATGGATCAGAGTATAAATGAGAAGGGAATCGCCATATGTATGCGTCCCCTTTGGGGCATGTAGAATGTAGCTGGATCAGAATTGGAGCGATATCAGATATGGCTATAGGGAACAGTTTGACATCACTGACTAGAGAATCATCTGTGTCTGTTACCAGAAAGTAGTCCAGCCTCGCGAATGAGTTGTGGACCCCTGAAAAGTGAGTATATTCATGCTCTAGGGGGTCCCGGATCCTCCAGGCATCTGTGAGGTTGAGGGTATTAGCCAAATTTTGAAGACCCCTACCGGAAGAATTACCTGCCCTAGACGGTCCCCTTGCGTTCCCTGATCTATCCTCCTCCAAAACCATGACAGAGTTGAAATCCCCCCAAGTAGCTTTTGGGGTTGTCATCCTGTTAAATCCATGACACGATCTCCTGGAAATATTTAGCCGTGGGGGAATTGGGAAGGTAAAAGTTATACAAGGAGTATAGTTTGTTATCAACTGTTATTTTTACTAGTAATTTACGTCCATCAGGGCGGATGTGTTCAATTTGGTAGGAAAAAGATTTATGAAATAGGATTGCCACCCCAGACCTTCTACCCACAGCGGGTGAACATACCACCTCACCTACCCACAACTTTCTCAGTCTATTAACATCCGCCATGGGAAGATGAGTCTCCTGCAGAAATACAATGTCAGGTTTAAGCTTTTGAAGGTGACGCAACACCATCATACGTTTAGCAGGCGATCGTAGGCCGTTTACGTTCCAGGAGACCACTTTCATGTTGTAGAGTGTCTAGGTCGGAATGCAACAGAAATAAGAATAATCAGTGTTAGGGATGAGAACATTTGTGTGAAAGCAGACCATATAGGAGATGTTAAGCATACATATTTGTACTGTGTAAGTCCCAAGAACCTCGCCGTGGCAGAGGTACCCCGAGCCTTCGAGTTGCAAGGGTTATCAGCATTATGTACTAGCAGGCAAAGAGTAATGCATGTTCATGTTCGGGGCAACAGTAAAAATATTAACTGGTCAACCGGACCAATGTCGAACAGCAAATAAGCAACTTTAAAAACAAAAAAACATATAACAGAAAAAACGGTCAGTTTGTGACTTCAATTTTTTCCTTAAGAGCTTCTGCAGAGTGAGCACGCTGGCTTCCGCTAAGCCAGGGTCATCCACCTTATCAGGGATAACGTATATTAATGTTCACAGTCAGCAGTTGAAACCATAAATCTCAAAAATAAAGAATGCATGGACGCAAAACTAAAGGTGCCGTACATATAGGAGGGGGTACCTGTGATCAAAATGTCAAGCCATTGCAGAGCATAAGTCAACTTTAGAAAGGCCCAGGACCCCTGGGTGCCAAGCTGCGGGCGGCCTGCAAGTGGGTGCAACATATTGTGCCCTCTGGTAGTAGACGGTGGGGGCAAAGCCTGTCTGAGTCCCCAGCCAGGGATCAACCTGTGAAGAGGGCTTTTAGGCAGTATGCGAGCCCCGACTGTAGCCACGGCTCCAAAGGGGGGGAGACGTCAACAGCCATTAATGGCAGCTAGGATCTATCCGGGGTGGTGTGTGGATAAGGAGCAGCCGAGTAGCCCTCCGCATCGAGGGGAGAATGCACCGAGACCCCTTCCTTGTCTTCCCTTTCCCCTCCCCTAGCCCGATGCAGCAGTAGGTAACACGCAAACATATCAAAAAGAACAACAAAGCAAATAAGATGAACGAATGAAGATACCGGCTTCTTCACGGGCCCTCCAGAGAATGTAGAACATGCCTCCCGGTGAGTAGGGATACCGGAGCGGCTGTGTCATCTCACTGAGAATCTGTGGGGTCATCAGGAGTCTCACTGATGTCTTCCGGGCCGGTGTAGCAGGCCTTGGGGGGCGAGGATAATGATCTCTTTCCAAAGAAGGAGCTGAAGGTTCCATTCGGTCCAAAAACGTTTGTCTCTCGGCGGGATCTTGAAAGTATTTTTGAGAGCCGTCTGCAGATTGGAATCTTAGTATTGCTGGGTAAGCCAGGGTAAATCTGACTCTTTTCTAGTAGAGAAGCGTGCAGACTTTGCTGAATGCCTTACGTTTCATGGTCACTTCTGCAGAGTAGTCAGTGAAAATTAGGAGACGATGGCCGTCAAGAAATAACTCCTTTTTGGTGCGAAAGGCCTGGAGAACAGCCATGCTTCGTTGTAATCCAAGTAACGGGCGATGATCTGCCGCTGTGTTTTCCGATCAGGGTTGTCAGGCCCCACGCGGTGTGCCCGTTCCACCTTACAGGTCAGATCAAAGCCGAGGAGATCCGGGATGTTGTGGGTGCAGATGGATGGCAATTGCGACGGTTGGTACGATTCCTGTAAGCCAATGATCCTCACATTATTTCAGCGGGAACGGTTTTCCAAGTCGTCCACTCAGTCTAGTAGGTGTTTCACCTGCCGCTGGGCCGAGTCTAGCTGGGATAAGGACGCGTCTGCTCCTTCCTCCAGAGAGGCGATACGGTTATCGGCCTCCGAGATCCTCTGAGTCTGGTTCAGGAGATCGTGCCGAAGGGATTGGATGCCCTTGAAGACTGCCTTGGATGGTCGGGCGAAGCAATTTCGCTACCTCTGCCGCAATCAAGGTATGGTCTGAGGTAGTAGGCATGTCATCCTCCGAAGAGATACCGCCATCCGGCATTTCCGGTGTCGCGGCCATCTTGGCCTGATATTGTGCTTGTTTATTCCGTGTCGGTGTGCCCTTGGTGCGGGGTCCGTTGTGGCGTTTGGCGAGGAATTTATCCATTTTTTCGCCTATCCAGGAGGTAATTTGTTGTTAGAGGTTGCTTCAGGGCGAAGTTAGTAAAGCTGAAGTATGGATTTATATTGGGTTTTGCCCTGGCGGTGCGGGAGCTCTTCATTTTCAATGGTGCCCAATCAGACCTGTGCATAGGGCCGTCTGTTGCTTGAAGTGCAAACAAAGAACAAGATCTTCTTTTCAGACACAATTGCGCTTTTTTGCCCCCTTTGTCTTCTATGGGAGTGCGTTAAAAAAAAGCCTTCCACTAGTGATGCATGTGACAACGCAGGGAGTGCCTGAGCAAGGATCTTCATAGTGGGGTCAACTGGGAATAATTTGATTAAAGTTGCAGATTTTAAAGCATTCAACACATTATTTGAAAATACATACTGAAGCATATTTGAGGTTTTAGTGATTGGGTTTAGGTCTGCTTTAAAGGATCATTCCACATAGAAGACTTCATCCAAGCTACCGTTGGGGCTGTGGTTGTGATATATGTCAGCAGAACATTAGAAACTATGTATGAACACAAATGAATGTAACATTATAGGTGTAATAAAGTACTCTATGTATTATTGCATTTGACCACAAGGTCTGCTTTAAGCACTTGCACCCCCTCAACTCCAGCTCATATGCCATCCAAGCATGTAAACATACTTGAACCAATCTGCTCCGTCAGCCATTTCAAAACATACTTCTCCTCAATATGTGCAATCTAAGAATATTATGTGGCACTGCTAATGATAAGCAAATTGTGTCTTTTTGTCAAAAAACGCGATATCTCAGTGTTTGCTGACGATACCAAAATTGGGAGGGTAATAGAAACAGACCAAGATAGTGTAACATTGCAGGAGGACCTGGATAAAATAGGGGAGTGGGCAACTATGTGGCAGATGAGGTTTAATGTTGATAAATGCAAAGTTATGCACTTTGGGAGCAAAAATAGGCAAATGAGTTATACAATTATGGGTATGCCGCTAGGGAAGTCGGAAATGGAGAAAGATTTGGGGGTCATTGTAGACCATAAACTGAATAATAGATTACAGTGCCAGGTTGCTGTAAGCAAAGCTAGTGGAATCCTGTCCTGCATCAAGAAGGGAAGGAGATTAAGGGGGGACATGATTTTCATGTACAAAATGTTCAATAGTCATAGCAACATTAGCAACAAACTCTTTAAGATTAATTCTGTAACAAAGACTAGAGGACACCACCTAAAACTGGTAGAAAAAAAATTCAAACACAAGGGGCGAAGGGGGTTCTTCTCAGTTTGCGTGGTTAGGGTCTGGAACTCGCTGCCTCAAGCAGTAATTTCCGCAATTAGTCTGGAATAATTCAAGAAGCTATCCAAAAGAAAGCTCTATCTGTCCCCAAAAAAGGGTATAAAATTCATTTCAGTACAGCGCTGCATGACGGAATAAATGTCAGTCAAAGTACCGCAGCGCTGAATACTGAAAAATGGCCTGGATGGGAAGGGGGTTTAACACCGCGGATGTCAACTGGTTAAAGAGTCACACATTCCATTAGGGACACTCACATGCCCCTAGGGGGCCGTAGAGTATAGGGCCCATAGGTGGGTTTCCTAAAGCGGTTGTTGTCCTAGATTGTTCACTTCTCCTGCCTTCTCCAAATCCTTTACCCTTTTGTGAATAACCCTCTATGTAACTCAAGCACTCCTTGTTTGAGTGCCTACACAAAATTAAACACATCTGTGTAAGGGTAGCCTGATGTAATTCAAACTAGATGTGATGAATTTCAGGGTAATGTGGGGAATATGAAATTTCCTAATTAATATTGGGGGCCCAGACCTCATTACCATCGTACTCGTCACTTCCTGTCAGATGGTTTGGGAGCATAAAACAATGCTATCTTACTTGTGTAATCTACTAATTCCATCATGCCTCATGTAATGGACATGAACAAAGGCACCCCCACAACTAACGCCCCATGGCTTGTGGGGAAGAGGCCCTTGTCCCCATTGGCACGGGGACAAGGTGCTTTTCCAGGGGTGACCCTGGAAAAGCACCCTCCCAGTGCTAAGGGCATGTGGCCTGGTATCATAAGGGGTGGGGGCGCTCGTCCCACCCCCTTTCCTGCTCTGCCAGGCCTGTGCTCGGGTCAAGGGTCTGGTTGGGAATTTTAGGGGGGACCCACATTTCCCCCCCCATTTTTGGGGGTGGGGTTTCTCCTTAAAATTCCTACCAGACCTTAAGGGCCTGGTATGACTTTGAGGGGGAACCCCACACACTTTTTTTTTAAGCATGTAACTTTTTATTGTGTTTCACAGAATGCAATATATAATGCAACAGGAGTAAGACGAAATATTTCATGCATAATTGTATACAGACAGGTTGCCAGCCGGCTCCCTAAGTATTTTCGTCTTTGAAATATCATAACATCATATGCAACAAATCAAACAATGAAAGCAATTATTCAAATATACTACAAAAATGTGACCTTACAATGACTGGTCACTATTTGAAATCATATTGACAAGATCACCTAGTTTTGGAGGGAGCGGGAGGGTATGGATATAGGTGTGGGGTACCCCCTTGTTGTGTGCTTTGTCAGTGAGTGTGATCCTCATGGGAGAGGGTCAGGATGTGTTAGAAGGGCTGGAAGGGTGGAGATATTGAGGGGGGATGGGAGGGAGGTGGGGGGGATGATGAAAAGGCGTATGGTTCAGTTATATATACGCTAAGATACACCCACAACTATGCATGTTAATTAGTTGTAGGTATGGAGATTGGAAAAGCAATGCAATAGGTGTATTCTGTCACTTGGGAAGATACCGGAAAATGAACGTGAAAGGTAGGACGTACATTAAGGTTCGATGAGGGGGGTAGTTCCTTAAACTGGCTACCTCTCCGAATACCCCTAGATGTATAATATAGCAAATATGCAAATACATTCTTGTGCAGACAAGTCATAAAACATCAAGTTCACCTTATTTCTATTTATATAAAATTGTATATTAAAACAGAGATGTACAAATCCCAGGAGCTCCGTGTGCTCCTTACAAATGACAGCTGCCTCCTAATTTTTTAATTTTTCTCTTGTGTAGTCTTGGAGCTCAAAAGTATCGGTACATGTACTCGTACTTGTACCGAGTACTGTACTTGGTATCTGTGCAACCCTAGTTAAAATCACTGCTCCTTTAAAAACTGTATTTTTTAAAAGTGTTTTTTTCATTGATACCTGACCCCTAGGGCAGTACCCGTATCTCCATACCCTTTTTATGGCCAATAACGTGCATACAGTATAAGTCTTCAAAATGTGGACATTTGATTTTCAGAGTTCTGGTCCCATAGACTTGCATTGAGTTTGAAGTTCAAGTTCAAACGTTTTTCATGTTCGAAAGTTCCATCTCAAACCAAACTCGGTTGTGTTCAGCCCATCACTAGTTGCCATACCCATGTGTGTTGTGTGGTCCAAAGCGACCAATTGCTCCAGTTAGTTGCATGTATCGGTTGCCCTCCTGCCATTTCAAGCCTGACGTAATACAGATGGTACTTCACAGGATTCCTTATTGAGCACCCAACCTGTCTTCATCATGAGTTTTTATGACTATACATGGCCCCTATTCCCTTCTAGCCACACATCTGGGGATAAATGACCCTTTTATAGGACAGCTTAATAATCTGTCAGGCCATTGGAACATTGTTGATGATCCACTTACAGGAATGAGTGGTCCGACTCCCCTACAACAGCCTAATAAATAAAATAATAAATAACCAATCACTGCAAACTGCTCTACATACCACCTCCATTATAAACATGCATTCGATTTTCAGGCCCGATTCATCTTAGGCTTATGATGGATAGTCAATTTCATTCAGTTATGGACTTGAATGGCTATGGAGGCCATTATAGTTAATTCTGATATTGACAGGGGGCCCTTTTTCATGTGAGAGCCTAATTGATTGTTACGCAGTTGGTTGCTAATGATACATGTGCTGGGCCTTCCATGGGTTAAGAATTCCTACACCAGCCAGTTTTCCTGTTTCCTTAGTGTTAAGTGTAACAATCATATAAATGTTTCTTTATAGGCTGTATGCATGGGATCTTGTTTATTAGACACTAATGCTGATTTTGTGATGCATTTTATGCATTGCTCTTTCATTGCCTGACAATTACCTGGTGATCCATTTTCTTACAGACGCAGTCGGCAATCCGAGAATCATTTCTCATGAGGAATGCGTGTGGATTCTCATTAGCACACATATAAATGCATGACAGGCATCTGGGATCTCACTAGGGGGAGAGTGGAAATACTGGAGCATTTTTAGCCCCTGTTCTAAATTAGGACATCTCGGTGTTTCAGGAATATTGCCTGTTAAATACTCCATTATTCCAGAGCAGCAATGTCGGAAAAGTGGATGTATAAGCTAAACCGTACAGCAGCGAAGACATTTATGAAAATGAACATTTTCAGCAATGCACAAATGGGCCTATTTGTCTGAGCTTTACTGAAAACAAGTTGGAGGAGCGTCGTTTTATTCAGCGTATGGTGCTTTATTTTTTACATTTCCAAATGCGCGTCACTCATTGAGAGCCTCTAGAAAAGTGTTGGAGGAAAATGCCAGTTTCGTTTGAAATTGATATAACCTGTATAACTGCTGCTTAGTCATGACTGATGGATTCGTCAATTGTCGTCCCTCCGTTAAAACCCCAATAAACACACGGACTGCGCAACATGGATTTTAACAGCCACAACAGCCCTTTTATTAAACCAAACAACTTTATCAATAACTAAAAGTAATAAACAAAATAATATACACAAATAATACTGTAAACAATTGTTGACCTGAGAAGGGGTCTTTGGATGCCCAACAGCCCAAAAAGGCCTCTCCTGAGATTCCACCCATGTCCCCAGCCCCACCACAACCAGCTTGAGGACACTTACTACTTCCAGGTTCCTAAGGGGCCAGGCCCCGCCCCTTGCAATTCCGGACACCAACAGGGGGGAAGCACCCTTACCAGCTGATGGCCCCCTATTTTGTAATCCACTCCGATTTTTGTAGACTCCCCACTCCAATCAGGTAAGAGCAGCTTTTCCCATTTTATTTTTAACTCTTTCTCCCAGGACTATTCCTCTCCCCAATCATATAGCCCCTCCACTCAGGCTCTCCGGGTCTGTCATTTTATAATTAAAGTGATATTAAAGTCAAAAGGTTTTCAAGCTACGTCAAATGCTGATGAAATCACTTGCAATAGATGCTGCTCCTTGATATTTAAAGGTTTTTGTTTCTGCTGGTCCCCTGGGCACTGGAAGTGGTATCCTGTTTTAGGGTGGCTACTTTCCCTCGCTGGGTCCTCTGGAGCCACCCTTGTTTGTGCAAATTAGCTCTGTGTGTCCCCACAAACACACAGACACAGCAAAGCAAGACATTCCCCTGTTGCCTGCACCTTTCTCTTCCTTGTTCCCTCCTCTCTTCTCCAAGCTAGTAGATGGATAGCTGCTGGAGACTCCTCTGTCCCTTGTACTCAACAGGAAGTTCAGGGACACCAAGCTGAGAAAGCTGGAGCTGTTTGGAAACATTATACTAGTATCGGTATCGGTGCCGATACCCAGTATTTGGGCGAGTACTTTTACTCGCCCAAATAGGTGCTGCCCGGCTTCCTGATTGGCCGCGAAGCCGGCTCCATGCTCTCTCGTCACGTATACAGATCCTCAATAGGAGAGACACCAATCATGCTCCTGAGGTCCTCTAGATTCTGAGTACCTTCAGCAGCCATCCATCTTCCTAGTTTTCCACCTCTGGCAACAGCACAGGCCTCCTCCATAAGTGAGGCTCATGGGAAACACTTCCCACACTCCAGCCTCAGGCCTAGCTTGGGGGGTGGCTGGACAGCACACAGGTCAGTGCTAATCCATGGCTGGTCCTGACTAGACTGAGCTCATGAATTACCTCCAGTATATGTACCCTATCCCAGCAGGCAACACTGGTTGAGAGAAACCCAGTGATTGGCTGCTGTACTATACATACACTTACAGTGTCCCCCATTGGCTATCCCACGATACAGCAGAGTCACACTCCACCCAGGGGGGTACAGTCAGTGACAGACACCTGGAATCAACCAGATAAATGCCACTATAATCCAGCCAGTCTGACTACAGCCCCGGCAATCACTAAATGTCTAGTAGCCACCTCACAGAAGGTGATGGGGGCTACACTAGCATGAATTCAGAGATGATTGGAGGATCTACAGCCGAATGGTACTCAAATAAGTTACATATTTGTGAATAGTTATGGTACTTGTATGATTTTTTTAAGGTTTAACTCCTAATATTCTGACTCCAATTGTTGTGATAGCAATTTATCCCTCGCAGAGACCTCTATACCTGGCCTGTATAAGCAGATACAATCACTGAGGACAATCCGTATCAGATAGCTGAACTCACCAACACCTTTTCCATCCACAAAGTTGCTTTATTCTGAACATCAGGTTATAGCAGACAACAGGATACCAGGATACAGCAGCTGAATGAATTGCAGTATTTAAGCGGTCAAAAGACGATACTGTCTGTAGCATGCAATGCAGATTACATGTGCCCCTGTTACATGCGGATTACATGTGGCCTGTTAGCTGCAGCTATGACACAGGAAATGCTACTGAAGAAGAAGGGCGGAGCATTACACACAAGGGGAAATGCATCATAATTTGAGGGAAGGGAACACAGAAAAACATGTGCATTATCAAAAAAAAAACACTAGATGGCAGCACATGACCTAACCAAAGAATATACATAGGAAAATGGTCTAATGAAATAAACTATATAAACTCTTATCTACTATCAATGTTAATATCAACTGAGGCTATGCATATCATATTCTATGCCCCATTGGGGCACCACATCTAAGTTTAGTGTCACTTTAAGGCAACTGGGGGATGTTGCCTTAAAGGTGTTGCCTTATAGGCGAAGCTACACTTGTCAGCTTCTCGGACAAGTATTACAAAGCCTCCTTGGAAATCCTAATAATAGACTCAAATAAGACTTGTGTTTTAGAATAAAGCAGATGTATAGAGGAGAAGAGGACACTGTGTTCATTAATATGCCTGAAAGACTTCCACATTTATATTATAATATTTATTTTTGTTCAAGCATGCCAAGGCATTGACAGATCTTTCTGTGTGATAATGGAACTCTGATATTGTTGAATCAGCATCCTATCATACTGCTTAACTTCATCATTTGATTTGGCACCGTCCAGGGTATTACTTGAATTACAGAACGTAGGTAACTGCCTTGTGGTTGAACACCTTAATTAATGGACAATTAATGATCCTAAGGGCATGACAGTAAAATGTTTGGTTTCGGAGAACTTAAAGGATAACTACATTTAGCAATTGTTTTCCAAAGAGATACACGGCTGGTATGGGATAAACCATATTTGAGACAACTATAAACCGGACAATTTACAAAGGCAAACACATACTCTGGGGAAGGGGGTATATTCCCCAAAATGCGTCAGCTAGCAAGGCTGCTTTGTGTGAGGTCTGCCTTGTACCATTCATTCAGTGATTACCATGTGCGTAGTATTGTATGTTCATTGATTAATAAACGGTATTACACGAGGACAAGGCGCTGTCTGTTTGTTTGAAATACAAACAAATGTATTAAACATATCAAGGAAGAAAAAAGAGTGAGTATGGCACATTGATTGCCCCATTAAGAATGAGGTTAACCGAGAGGAGGCTAGGCACCAGCAGCAGGAGCAGGTTCAGAACAAAATTCATTGGAAGGTCCCAGAAGATCCACCCAGTCAACTGCACCTGAGGGATTCAAGCGTCATTTTCTGAGCCATAAACTGGACTGTGATAACCAGCCCCAAGACCCAGACAGATTGTTTCAGCGATGTTTTCTTGCCACTGTGACCACAATTAATCTACAAGGATCCTCTTGAGCTCTTCTCTCAGTCATGTCATTGTACAAGGATCCGGGCATTTCAAACCATGTCTTTGGCTTTGATCTCCTGCACCTGGCACTCTCTACAGAAATGCTCCACATGCCATTAATAAACCTTAACGTTGGCTCTTTAAAAAAAAAAAAAATAATGAGGTTAACCAGTTGTTTGAAACATCCCAACTTTCCCATATTCTGGTTAGTTAATGACTACTGATACTACTGATTTATTTATTATTATATTAATTTCTTCCTTTTTATGTCCTTTGCACTTTAACAACTCTTTTTTTTTAACATGCCAAGAACTATAAGATACCCAAATCCCCCCCACCCCCTTTTATTTTGACCGATCAGCAACACTTATTACTGCTGATGAAATATGTATGCGCTAACCCTCTGAGTGAGTACCGCTGGTAAATCATTTAATGCATTTTATTTTCATGAATCGGTTACAGGAAATTAAGTATGAGTTCAGTCCGGGACATTCTCTTATTTACTTAACTTTAATGGTTCCATAAACTTTAATTAAATGAGGAAATTGCATTCATTCCTCTTTAGTCAAGACCAAGGACAGGGTGAATGACCGCACTTGCATGGACGTTTATTTGTTTTATTGGTTTATGTAAACGAGGACTGTGTTTGTGTTACAGTAAAAGCTTAAAGGAGACCTATAAGGTGAGTGATTTACAATCAGCCTCATAGTTCGAGCCGACGTGTGACAATGAAACTGTCACAGGTCGGCTCTATAGATCGGAAAGTGAGCGAACACATACCATCGCTCTCTCACTTTCCGATCATCTCCCTGCAGAGAGCTGCGCTCTCAGTATATCGCAGGCAATAGCTCGCTATATACTGAGCTTTGGGTCACGGGAGGGCGTTAGAATATGTCCTCCCGTGACCCTTAAGAGAACTATGGGATAAAAAGGTTACCACATAGTTCTCTTTTCATTCGTTTGTATGGATTTGTATGGATTTGGGTTACCACGTCTAGAAGATTTTGCTCTCTGGACACCTCTAACATTTTGGATTTCCACTTACTTTCTCTGACATTGTTTACCAGGAAAAAGAGTGAGGGTGTATCTTCCCAGCAACAATACAAATGCTAAAAAATAAACTTTTGCCTTCACATACACATTAAAATTATTTATACCTTTGCAGCTATCCTGTGGTGCCTGTTGGTACCTGTGTAAATATTAACATCAGTTTCTTTGTTCTTGGGAACCCCCTTTGGATTCTTGATTAATGTCCAAGTCAGCACAAGGTCCAAAGTCTTATCACAAAGTCCCATCCCCACCATTCAGCAGTCCAATACCAGAGCCTCTACTGATCATTAAAGTTCTGCCACTGGACTGACACGGATGAGATTTAGTACCAGTAAGAGGGTCTGAGTGCTGATATAGCCACAAGTTGAGGCCTTGCGTTGTTGTATAATGTTGGGTATTAGAACCAGATTATAATGAATGATTAATTAGTGGTGCCTCCACCTACTTTTCTCAAAAGTAGGAAAATATTAATGAATAATAAATATAATAATACCCAAATATCAGGAGATGATGAATTGGTTTCTGTGTGGAATAATTAAAAACAGCAAATTCACTTTGTAAAATAATCAGAGATATAGAAAATGTAAAAATAAATTTCCTTTCTATAGGGGATTATATTACAATAATTTATACAAAGGATACACTAAATACAGACAATAATGACTGTTACAAACGAATGGTTAAACTACCATATTAAATACACTTCAATCACTACACTGAATAAAAGTAGCTACAATCAAACCAGCCCAGGAAATACGTCAGGGACCCGTTCTCCAACAGAGAGCGTATTCGTTAGACATGTGCACGGCAAAAAAATTTTGTTTCGGACGAAACAAATGAAAACTAAAAACATTTTCATTAGTTTTGTCAAAGGAAATACATTTTTATGGTGTTTCGGATTCAGAGGCAATGAGCCTCCAAATCCGAAACCGCACAATCAACTGCAGAACCAGCGGCAGCCATATTGGTGCCACCAACTTGGTGTATACCAATATATACTCCAAAAGGGCAGCCCGCATGCGCAGAACACTCCAGCGGCCGATGTAGCCCCTGCTTGTTCAGCGCAGGGCCGCCGTCAGGGGTGTACGGCCGACACTCAAGTAAGGGGCCCATGTGGAGGGGGGGGTCAGGCCTAAAGCTGTGTAAGGGGCCCCGGAATTTCTGATGGCTGCCCTGGTTCAGCGCATTATGTCATTGTCATGTGACATCATGAGCTCTGCCTCCAAGATGGCGGCGGGCATGCGCAGGACCCGCCGACGGCCGCTGCGTGTTCTGGAGATGAATTTATGTATGCTCGAATATCATTTTCGTCTATTCAGGCATATAATACATTTGTTATTTTGGATTCTGACAAACCGCCAAATCAACTGAATTTTGTTGATTTGCAGGTTCGTCCAAATGCACATGTATAGTATTTGTCAGATTAGTCCAGCAGTGAGAGAATCCAGGAAATCCAATAAACAGGAAGTGTGTTGCCTTAATTCCTCAGGAAGCGTCTCTCTGTATCTACAGGAATTCAGACCCAGGAGAATCTGTCTTAAGACCTAATGCCCTTCTGTCCTCATCCAATCTGTCCAACCCCAAAAAGTTTCTTTGGATGTCTTTTCAACTTGCTAAAATAATTCTCCAGCGTTTGCTCATGACATCATCAAAATTTGGTTGTGGATTTGCTCTAAGTGTGAAAACCTCTTTCCTTTTGGCTAAGGAATTTATGCTAATCGGTTGTATTTGTTTCGGGTGTGTCAATGTGATAGGTCGTGGCTGTACGCTCACCCTAGCTGCACATCCGTGCAGGTGCGGGTGTCCGTACCTGTATGCAGACAGGATGAACCCTGTCTGCGTCCGAGCACAGACAACAGCACAAATGTGCAGTTCGGGTGAGTGTACAGCCGCCTCCTTCCATAGAGAAGAACAGGCTGCTGCGTACAATCACACGCAGCACCTGTCCTTCCCGGGAAGAGCCCGATGCGGCCATGCGCGCCGCACGGATCTGTATGGGCCGACCCTTAGCTGGGTGAATGAGGCTGTAGTGTCCGAAGAAAAAGTTTTGTGGTGATTGACTGGCATGAAATTGTATGGGTATCAATAGTTATATAAATGTTGTTTTATAATATCTCAGTATAGTCCTATACATTAATACGGATTAATGTGTGTCAGCCTTCAGGTGTTCCGTGGGCTGGTATGCTACATTCCCAACATTGGAAAACATTTACCCACATGTATCAAATAACAATATAGCCATTAGCCAATCAGTGACTATACATTTTGATGACACATTTTCCATATAGCATTTTTGTATTAATATTTCCTGTGATCCCATGAAGGTGAAAAAAAACCCTGGATTATTTTATTGGGTGAAAAAATTCCTTCACAACCCTCGATTGTTTCCAGTGTTATTTCCAGTGTAAAGGTGACACTGGGGGTCTTTTGGACACCCAGCATCACCTTAAAGAGTACCTGTCACCACCATCTGCTATCACATGGGGGGGCTTGTAAGCCCCCCCATGTGATAGCAGTCAAAGTAAAGTAAACAAAAAAAAGTTGTTTAAATTAAAATAAAATAAATCTAATAAGAATAAAAAAAAAGTTAAAAGTCCCCCGCCCCGTGAGCACACGCATCGCCACGTAAACACGCGTCGGGTGCGCCTACGTATGAAAACGACGAACGCGCTACACATGTTGGGTATCGCCGCGCATGCCGGAGTGAGAGCAATAATTCTAGGGCCAGTATTTTGGGGTATCTCTAAATTGATGACCTGTGGGGGCTTTTAAAGCATCTTCTATGGATTTTTTGGGGTACTGCAGTTTTTCGCCGTTTCACGGACGCACGCAATTTGTAACCTGGGCATGTTGGGTATCGTTTTACTTGTTGTAACCTCATCTTTTATATTTCATTAAAAAAATGGGTATTTTGTTGTGTTTTGGGGCATTTAATTCAATTTGTCACTAACTTTTTGGGGTTTAATAAGGAGTTGCGCTAATATTGCGCAACATAAAAATTTGCAACTACCACCATTTTATTCTATAGGGTCTTGGTATTCAGAAAATATATAATGTTTGGGGGTTTTAAGTCATTTTCAGGCCTAAAATGTGGAATATAACATGGGTGAAAAAAATTAAAAAAGGCCTCAGTCATGAAGGGGTTAAATACAGTCAGAGTGAGTCACAACAGTGGCACATTTTTATCTAACAATTCCTTCTGGGGTTTTAATTAGACAGAAGGGGCCTAAAGGCAGTCAGCTACTGCTATGCTGACTTTTTAGCTACCTAATAGTGCTCTGACAATTCTTTGCCATGTATTAAATGTAAAACAAAGATAGACAGTAAAACAGGCATAAAACATATAAATTGGAAGCTTTGAAAAAAAGCTGACATAAAATGTACCCAAAACCATTACTGGTTCCCTTCAAACACTTGTTATTGTTCCTCTCTGCCCAGCAGTGGTCTGGTCAAGCAACCCACGAGCGGGCTCAATATCCCCCACGTTTGTGATTACTTTGAACATCTATAAGGATTAGAGCTTGCCAGGGTGATGATATCCTACAATAGCTGCCTGCAGGCTGGTAAAATGGAATACTGCTTTGAATTCAGGGAGGCTGCACACAGTATTGACAGGATTGTCAAAGCTGAAATGATAAATGCACATTGCATTAACAATCATTGTACAGGTAGATTAAAAAAATGAATGCCTCTTATGTGAGCTCAGTCACTCGCCTTTATGGAAACATTTCAAAATATGAAATGGTAACTGATGGAACATGTTGGTATTAATTTTACGTTTCTTTTATTTGTAGCATGTCAGAAGGATTTCTGTGTCTTGCTATGTGGTTTTTTTATGCTTTTCCCCACAACCAAACATCTCTTGTGTACTAAAGATGGTCATTATTTTTTATGTGATCCCATTGGCTGTTATTATCTCTAGTGTGAGTATTCTGTTAGCTTTGTGGGGGCTTTGTTGCTACAAGCATGGCCATCCCTATAATGAAGCGGTTGCCTCAGGCGGCATCTCATTCAGTCACATGGTACACCTACCACCCCCTTTGCAGGCAGAGCTCTTAGCAACCTGTGACGCTAAGGACGGCGTCTCGCCCAGCTCACTGACGTCACTGGTTGCCAGGAGCTGAGTGGGATGCTCTCAGCAGCCCCAGCAACCTCCCCCTTAATGTGCAACACCATCATTCTCCACCCCCATGTAATGTGCACTAGACATGTGCGATTCGTTTTGTTCAGCATTCATCTGCTGAACCAGAGAGACTGTGTTCGAGCGCCCGAACTGAGGCCTAGTTGCACGGCTGAATCAGCCGCCGGAGTGATCCAGCCAGACCAGGAGAGAGAGAGAGAGAGAGAGAGAGAGAGAGAGAGAGAGAGAGAGAGAGACTTTTGGGCACATTGAGAACATGTTTGCTGTTCATACCTGCACTACAGTAAGGGCCCCAACGCCGGCTAGCTTAGGACACCACTACTGGCCAGTAGTCTAGGAAGTGTTGGGCATTGCCAAAGGGAAACCTTAAAGGGACATACACCCCATTTAAGGGAGGACATTTAAAGACAATTGGCGTTGCATACATCAGTGCTGACAGCAGATAGCTGCAGCTACTGTGTTGCAGAGTGCCTTAGCCTGCTGCTTAATATCCTTTCGTGTGATTGTTGGGTATACTATTGCCATAGTTGCTTTCATATGTTGTGTTATGATTAAATCTGCTATAAAACTGTTCAAAGGTGTGTTGGTGTGCTGTGGATCCACATTTGGGCGGTACATTGGTGTAGGGGGATAGAAACACCCGGTTATTCAGCGGCTCCTTCGGGGGTGAGCGCTACATACAGTATATACATATAATACTATAGCTGAGGCTCCGAGGTCCGAATGGCATAAAGGTAACAGTCAGCAACTTTTTTGGACTCTGTTCTCTTCTAACTTTTGGTGTATTGGTTCACTTTAAGACAGTTCGAAGCACCCAAGCTAAATGCTGTTTGGATGTAATCAATAGCACGAGTCAGGGGAGAGCAGATGATGACACTGTGTGATGCCGTTCGTTAAGGTGTACAGATGTTTGCAGACAGATTGCGGAAACCAGAGGCTGACATAAAACTGCTGATGCATGATAATTAAATAGCCAAGATACTCTGTTTCTCCAAATTAGCCCGCTCCTCGGCTTGTATGAGGCACATCAAGACAATGTGCACAAAGCCTTCGTGACTGCGAACAATGGAGGAGCGCTGCAAAATCAAAGCGTTTGTGTGGAAAACCCATCATTTCCGGCCAGATGTTGGAATGCAGCCGTGTTTGGGTTTCAATCATCATATCCATAATAATGTGGCTGTTTAATAGAATCAAACACATCGAAGGGGGGAAGTATTGCAGTGGTTCGGGGTTAAAGGGACTTGTTGCGTATTGTCTGTGTTTTGATACAACGCAAACATGCCAATACTGGGAATTTGTGATGCGTGCTTTGTTAAAGATAAATTCCGATCACAACGGCTTTAATTTAAATATATTCCTCAATAGCCACAGTGGAAATAAATCCACCTTGTGTACACAGAATGCATTTGTACTGAGATTAGACCTTGTAAATGTAGCAGTGGCATCATCACTGTGCTGTACATAGCCAGCAGGCCCCACACACAACAGCCTGCCTGTAGAAAACTACAGGATGGGCAGAGACAAGACCAGTCCCCCTGCAAAAAGAGAGAGAGAGCAGCAGTAACCAGTCTTTATTAGAGGAGGGGGAAGAGAAAAGACCAATCACCCTGCACAAAGAGAGAGAGCAGCAGTTAGCGGTCTTTATTACACGAGGGGGCGGAGACAAGACCAGTCACCTTGCAAAAAGAGAGAGAGAGCAGCAGTGACCAGTCTTTATTACAGGAAGCTCCAATTCTCACACTGGATGACTGCACAGATCTGGAAGAAATAGACAAAGCTCACCGAGATTCAAGAAAGAATACACATGGATCTTGGCATTCAGTTTAAAGCAACTAGAACTTAAAGGGTATGCAAACCCTAACAATAAATATCCTATATTTGCTCCAATGAAATCTGCTATACTATGGAAAGCGTTTTGTTATATCTGTTTCATGAGTGCAAAGAAATGACTGTTGATTCAGAAATCTATTGAGCAACACAGTGCCTCTGCTTCACTAAATCCCAATAAGCTTATCAGCCCTGAGCAGATGACCTCTGTGGATTATAGAACACCTCCCTCCTTGTTATGGAGAAGAAGAAAGGGGTTACACATACCTTGGTGGAGTCTGAGTTGATGAGGGTGGCCTCTCTTACAGCTTTGGTCCCAGAGCTCCTGGATTATCAGGTAAGTGCCCCCTCCATTTTGAAGAAAAACCTTGACCTTGACCCCTCTTTCTTGTTCCCATGTCCGCCCTGTCATGTAGTCCCTCCGCCTATTTCTTTTCTGTCATTAGCTCCGTGACTATCTGAACAGGTGCACAGAGACATGGAATAGCTTGTGTGACAGCAGTAGAATGGTTCAGTCCCTGTGATGCTAAGGAGCATCTCTACAGGGACCAGGCACCAGAGAGGAACATCGGGGGGCGGGGTTCCAGAAGAGCCATAGTCAAACAAGACTTCAACAGATGGACAGCTCAGTACCAGGCGACAGACAGAGATGTGGTCGGGAACAATGCAGAAGTTGGTAACTTGCAGACGGTGTTGTACAGAGCATCAGGCAGGAGCAGGGGGTCGAGAAAAAGGCCAAGGTCACAGGAGTACAGAAGAGCAGCGGGTGGTGAAGACAAACCAAGTAGGTAACAGATGATCAGAATCAGAACAGAATTTCAGGAAAGCAGGTTATCTGATGATCACTCAGGACAGGAGGTCTAAATAAATAGCCTAAATAGCCCATGCATGGACCCTGGCTCTGGCTCAATGACAGGGGGAAGTGTAGTTCTAACATATTACCTGCCCCAGGGTGACAAGGCTGCTCCCTCATAGATACAGTACGTTGAGTGAGCGCTATCACCCGAGGACAGGAAGTGTGTTACCGGCAGGATTACCAGGTGAAAATAAAGGAAAACAAGCCTGAAAAAACAAAACAAATGCAGTCACCACAATACATGCAATATGTTACATTTATGTTTTTTTTTATTCAAATACATTTTATGTACAGTAAAAATAAATTACCACGGATGAAGTGTCCACCATGATGTGATATGACCAGCTGAAAATGGGTGTAACATGCAACATTGTCCAAAAGGTAAACTTAGCTTTTGGGCATATGATCAAAAAATACGTAAGCAGATGTAACCTTAAGTGGAAACCACATGTAAAACGAACAGCAGGTTTGGAGACACAGGCAGCTAAAGTTGTATGCCAATCTCAACATTTCCTGTAAGTATCAAGCTTTGTTCTGCTCTTCGTGTCTCCCAAGTCTCACTATTGTATAGAAATGACTTGGGGGAGCAAATCACAAACTAAAAGAGTCCAAAGTGCTTCTAATTGTTCCTCATACCATCCCATTTATACATCCGACATATTTTGGGGCTTTTAACAAAAGCCTTTCATCAGGACTTTGAAGAATGGAGTAAGGACTTAAACAGACTCTACTGGAACTATACCCAAATAGTACTATATATCATCTTGTGGAAAACCTCCTTTTGGATTGGAGTTATAACAATGTATTCAGCAGAAGTCTCACTATGGGTCAGACCATCCATTATTTTAAAGGACCAATCATTGACCCACCCAGGGGGCAGCACCTAAATGCAGCTTGGGCTTAGAGTATTGCAGCACTTGATGGCATTCACACCTCATTGTAAAGTGTTGTCACAGCGCTAAAGGTTTGGAATAAAT
>NW_017308284.1:201384-235093 GCF_000935625.1 Nanorana parkeri | reverse complement strand
TGTGGATTACTTATCTCCTGTAGTTTGTCTTACTGGCAGCCATCTCCTCTCCCTCTCTTATCCCCCACCACCTCCATTGCAGAGTCTTCTCTCTCTCTTATCAGTTTAGTTTCAGTTTCGTTGTTCATTCCTTGTTAGCTGGGTCTAAGCAGGGCTGTCAGAGCTAATCCTCCTTCGTCTCTTATCTACTGATTATCATTTGTTTGACATTTTTTGATACTGTTGCAATACAAAATGTTACTTTTTTTACCTTACCTAAATTTTAAAAAGTGGAAAAAAACAAATACACTTTCACAAAGCAACATGGGAGGAATTTATTTATCCAAGCAAATTTCACCATAGCAGTACACATCGTGAAAGTTAAAGCTAATTTCTAAAAAAAACTTTTACAAGGTGAAATCAGTAGTTCCAGAGAGAAGTCAATTTGACCAAAATCACTCTACTCATCCCTAATCAGGGTTCTAAATAACAAGTTATCAAGGACTGTTAACACAACCAGCAGTAACCTTTCTCAGGCACTGACCATCCTTTTCAAACACATTCACAGCATGCAGTGCTCTATTTAGTTCAGCAGATGGTGGCGTCATGTAGCTAGGAAGAATCCATTGCAGAGTCAAGCACCTAGAAAGAACGTATCCAGCCTGACATGGCACATGTCAGTACAGAACTTGGCAATGCAGATTAAGGAGTGGTGAGTCCCAAGGCAATCTAATAACAATATGTCGGTTTATTCAAAGTTTGAAAGGGGGTAGTTTTGGTTTTAGAAGACCACATCCAAATTCATGCTTAGACTGGCTATTATAATCAACTGCACACCGGGTCAATAAAAGAAAGAACGTATCCAGCCTGACAAGGCACATGTCAGTACAGAACTTGGCCATGCAGATTAAGGAGTGGTGAGTCCCAAGGCAATCTAATAACAATATGTCGGTTTATTCAAAGTTTGAAAGGGGGTAGTTTTGGTTTTAGAAGACCACATCCAAATTCATGCTAAGACTGGCTATTATCATCAACTGCACACAAGGTCAATAAAAGAAGCTCAAAACATTGTCTATTTGATACAGTTTTCAATGTCACTTGTATACAGGGTTATTTTTCTGGCGGTGCACACCGGTATGCAGTACCAGCACCTACTGCCAGCCCTTTAATTTTTTTATTTTGCAATATAGAATCGCAAAACATAAATAAAAAAAGGCACCCTCGTTGTAAGCGTTGTCACTCGCATGGCGCGATGGTGCTTGTCTGTCACCGTGTCTGTACACTTGCCATACAGACAATCCGCAAATGTCCGTATGGCAGGTGAACAGACACGGCGCAGGGTGACGACGCTCGCCTCTTGGCACTTTTTACCACAAAAAGATGGGCGCCGACAGTAGAACGCATTGTCAGCAGCCATTTTGGTTGTGGCAGTGGGGACGTACTGCGCATGCCCGCATGTGCAATGCGTCTCTGCCAACAATAAATATGGCCGCCGCAGTGAGTACCGGAACCTTTTTGCCCAGAAAAAAAGCACTGCTTGTATATGTCCCATTGCAATAGGGATCCTGAAGCTGTAGGTTTGAGCGACAGAAATCCTCCACCAGTTAATTAGCTGATTTTGGATCAGCTTGACTTACCCACCTTTGCAGCTCTGAAGGTAGAGCCCTCAGGAACTTGTGTTTGGTGACCCTGTCCACCATTTGTGGACTGGTAAGAACCTTGGGCTGGAGCCACTATTTAACCAGATTGATTAGGTTATATATTTGACAGCGGCGAAACTCTTCCATCTGGTAGCACTAGCTGTGTACCAGCTACGCCCTCACCAAGGTTGTCACCCCAGATGCCGCAGGCTCTTTTCTTTCAACTTTTCCTAACCTAGGACATCATCTGAGATCAGGTCAAAATATGCCTTTTGTTAGTCTCCTGATAATGGCTCAACAAATGCTTCTTTAGGCTTGGCCTGCCCTTTTGCAGTCCTCTCAAAAGTACAAAAAAAAACAATACACGCAATCAACATTTATTATTAAGGATTGATATATACAAGAAAAGCATTTGTGAATGCTTTTCTTGTATATATCAATCCTTAATAATAAATGTCCCTCTGGAAAGTCCCTCATGCTCAGATGTGCTCAATAGTTGTCCCAAGTGCACCACACTCTTTATCCTTCCACAGTGGAAGTTCTTTATACACGGTCCATACACCAATTATCACCCAAGTGGTCACCCCTCTTAGTGGGCCGCTCAGCTTATAAGTAGACCTAAGCAGGTCTAAAATCGCTTTATATGATCTCCAATCGATCTTATTCAAATGCTGTCTCTCCACAATCGTTACACAGAAAATGACGTCAGCATGTCATCCGCCCTACGCGTTACATCACAATTGACTTCATCTGGGGCTCGGAGTTTCAAACACAATCAGAGGATTATAAAGCCAACAGTCTCCATGGCAACTGGGGATGCTCCCTCTAATCAGGTGCAAGCACAGAATGGAACACCTTTGCTCCATCCCTCAGCGAGGACCCAGCATAGAGGGAACATCCCCGGTTGCCGTGGAGACTGAGGGGAATAGGGATCACTACAAGGCGGAAGGCACAAACAAGAATTAAAAACACAAAGAGATTTTACCTTTTCCTTCCTTTATTTAAAAAGTGTTTTCTGTCTCCAATGGAGACGTTTTTCATCTCTTCCTGTCACCCTGACCCCTATCACCAGGATAGAAAATGTGGGGATATCTTACAAAGGCTCTAAACCTTCCACACCAAAAAATAACAATAATGTGGCTAAAGTTGGCTAAAGTTGGACTTCACTGTGCAGTCTACATGATGCCTTTTTTTTTTTTTTTTAAAGCCACAATTCGACACCTACCAAAAAAGGTAACAAACCATAACATGACCCATGTGCCAATTTATTATATTCACCCCACCAGATACCTGCCTGAGACGTAGCATGACCTGCAGGCACCTGACCCATGGCAGAGCTTACCAGACTTACCAGACCTAGTCAACGTGTATTTGTTTGCACTTATTTAACAGATATAACAAAAAACCTTTAATGGTATATTACTTAGACCAAGAGGTAGCAGATAAGAGAAGTTCATCGTTGGGGTTTATATTAACTGTCAATGGATTGATTAAATGTTAGGTACATCACATTCTTCATACATATAAGCATTTAATTCATAAATTGTATTTGATGGAAATTTATTTGACCCAGTTTTTGCTATTCCTTTTCAGAAATTTAATTTACTCTTCTCATCATCAGGCCTTACATGTGTTCAACAGTGTTCAGGAAGGACCTGGACAAGTTGGATTGTAAAGAGAGTGAACAGCTCTCAAACCTTTCGTGGTGTCTAATAAAATCATTTGTATTGCAAATGAAATACTATAACAACTCCCTTAAAGGAGAACTATGAGATGAGTGATTTCCACTCACCTCATAGTTCTAGCCGACATGTGACAATGAGACTGTCACAGGTCGGCTCAGTAGATCGGGAGGTGAGCGAACACATACCGGGTTCGCTCACCTCTCGATCCTGTCACGGCTCTCTCCTGTGACAGGGGGAGGGGCTGGATTCCCCTCTCCCTGCTCCGATCTGCCAGCGCTGACTGGCGGAACGGACGGGGAGGGGGCGGGTACAGCTGGCTCTGCCTCTAGATAGGCAGAGCCAGCTGTCACTCACGCAGCTGGGCAGATCTCGACGTCCATGTTGGGATCCGCCCCGGCTGCGGCGTCTCAGTATACCGCGAGCTGCAGCTGAGCTTAGGAGAACTATGGGGAAAAACACTGACCCCATAGTTCTCCTTTAATGCCAATTATTTTAGAGAAGTGAGAAGGTTTCACAATTTAAAAACCTACATACCATTAAACAGAATTAAATAACATTTTGATAGACACCAAATATGAATACTTTGCATATACTCCATCTGGGGCAGACAGAAGATGTAATATGTCCCATCAGCTGTCTGTCCCTCCTAATATAGGCTTGTTTGGTGTTTAACTGATTACTATTTTCATATACATTTATGTAGCACTTTTTATTATTGCAGTTTTAGTTTAGTTTTAGTTTATTTTAATAGATTTTATTTCTGCAAATTCAATCTCCAATAAAAAAAAAAAGAACAAAAGGTGTATTTTCTCAAATACACAGACTATTTTACAACTATTTATGGTAGCTACTAGCAGGTTCTGGCTTAAGGGAGGCTTGCAACATCCTATCAATGGGTGTTATTGGCACTTCTGCATACCTCTCAGTTGGCCTGTTATAGATAATTTAACAGAAATGTTTTAATAGGATTTATGATGCCTCTTCTTTTGTTAAATGTGTCTAAAGCTGGCGGTGTCATTTTTTAAGGGTGTTTCAATATTGTTGGTGGCATAAAATTTAAGATATAAGATTTATATCTAACCATTTTTGTTCCTGACTTGCAAAATTTTGAGAAATTAAGTTGGCTCTGTGTTTAGTGCTACTTCCCCATTCTCCCCACTCAGTTTAGGGTTTGTGAGACCTCATTATCGATTAGATTGGGGGGGGGGGGTGCCTGAGTTTACACTTGCCTAGGGCAACACAAAACTATAATACACCACTGCATATAACACCAAGGAAGGAGCTATACATTAAATAAGAACTCCGGGATGCACATCACTTCGTATATTTAGGTCCCTCTCACTCAGAGGAAGCAAACTGCTGTAACCATTTATCATACAAGTGCTTACTTTTCTTGTAATTCTCATTTTCAGCTGCCAGTGATGTCACATCCTCCTATGTACAGATCCGTCCTTCCTTCAGTCATGGGAGGATCTAGGTAACCAGTGTGTGTCATATGTTGGCAGGGAAAGCAGACTACATCTCCCATGAGCAATTGCAAAATAGAGGAAGTGGAAGGCGTGCATATGCAGAGCTGAGGGTGAAGATGGGAAGATTAACAAAATGCTGTATACTCCGGTGACTTTAGTTTTTTGTTTTTTTTTATCTGATCGCACATACATATTATAGGTGCCTCTACATGACACATTCCCCTGCTTTGAAGTTATCCCACCTCCTCCTAACAACATCTGGGCATCTGGTTGTGTGGAATAGTTCATGAAGGAATCTTTCTATTGAATTGATTCTTTTTAGTGAACTGGATGAATTGATTCATCTGACTGAACTCATAACTAAACTGATAACTGATTAATTTGTAAGGGCTCAGTGCTGCATCATAAGCACAGCAGCTCTGGTGATATGATACTATAGAGAGAGAGCTCCGCCTCTCTGCAACCAATCAGAGAGCTCACAGTACACTGAGAATCACACAGAGACACACAGAGTCTGGATCAGAGGAGATCCTCGTTTAGATTGAGTAAGCTCCTGAGCTTCAGTTCACTTGCTTGTCAGCAAAATCAGCAAGTGAACGGATGAATCAATTCATGTAAGAGATCCAAACTTTTCATCACTAGTGTGCAAGAGCAGTGTGACTTTACACAGAGTTCCAGCACCACCCAGTCTCAGGGAATGAGGTGTGACAGCAGAGAGCTCTGCAATGAGAGTGGGTGGGGCCAGACCAGCAGTCTAAGGCTTCCCTACTCCGCCCACTGCAGTGCATGCTAGGATGTGATCTCTTCCTGCTGGCTGCAATAGATCTACAGGGGGGGGGGGGCTATTATTACTAAAAAAAACAAAAAAAACCCCTGCAGATAGCAAAGAAGCTATTGCTTCCTCTGCTATCTGCCATCATTTCAGGGGGGTGCTCTCTCCCCCCCCCCTGCGGTTGGGGGGGGCAGAGGGCACCTCCCTGAAATTGCTTTTTTCAGGTTGGGATCCCTGACATATATTGTTTTTATTTTTTAGTTTCGGGGGAAGGTGATGTAGATGGATACGGTGGGTCAGGGTCAAGAAGTGGGGGGCAGGTAATGGAGGTGGGCGGGTTGTGGGGGCCCATCAGCAAAATCTTACCCAGGGTCCACTTAATATTAAAGACGGCCCTGAATGTAACCCACATTCTTCCCACTGAACACCAATGTAAGTGGAAATTTTTACCAAGGACCACCAATGTAAGGCGACCCTTTTTCAGTGACCACTACTGTGAGGGGTACTATTCTACACTAGCCACCAATGTATGGGGACAATATTCCCACAAATCTATAATGTAAGGAGCCATTTCTTCACTGACCACCAAAAGACAATCTACAATTTTTACAAGCCATTCGGGTCTGGGAGCCATATACATATATTACTAAAGCTGAGGCTCCCAGACCCGAATGACATTTGGGAGCTCAGGAATACAAATCGGAAATTCTGATCCCAAATGCCATTCGGATCTGGGAGCCTCAGCTTTAGTATTAGATGTGTATACTGTATATGGCTCCCATGTTGTACTGCTTTTAGCAAGGGCGGGAAGTTAGCCTAAAAAAGGCGATCCAGACTAGGGGTGAGTTTAATTCCTAAGTATTGGATGTGATCCAAAACCCAGGGGAAAGCGCAATGAGGAGAGATGTTGGCTGCCCGATGCAAGGGTATAGATAAATTGAGCGTAGCGGATTTGTGGAAGTTAATTTTGAAATCGGACAGGTCTCCAAATTGGTATAGCGTCTTAAGAAGGTTTGGGATTGTGGTCTACGGAGAGGTGACAAATAAAAATAAGTCATCTGCAAAGGCCGCGATTTTATGAATAATCTCTCCTACTGATATGCCCTTGATGTTACAGTTGTTACGAATATAGCAAAGGAGCGGGTCTAACGTCAAGATGAAAAGCAGTGGGGAAAGCGGACAACCCTGTCGGGTGCCATTGGATAAAGAGAAATAAGAAGAAACATCTTAATTCGCTCTCACTGCCGCCGAGGGCGTGGAATATAAAGCCTGTAGCCAAGTCTGCATGAAATGACCCAATCCCACATATATCATCGTAGTTTGCAGAAAGAGCCGATCTACTCGGTCAAAAGCCTTCTCTGCATCTATGGTCAACAGACCCAGTTGGATGGATAGACTTTTGGCTAGATGGATAGCATTTAAGACCCGAATAGTGTTGTACTATATATACAGTATCTCACAGAAGTGAGTACACCTCTCACATTTTTTAAAATATTTTATGATATAATTTCATGTGACGACACAGAAGAAATGACACCTTGCTACAATGTAAAGTGGTGAGTGTACAGCTTGTATATCAGTGTACATTTGAGGTCCCCTCAAAATAACTCAGCTCACAGCCATTATTGTCTAAACCACTGGCAACAAAAGTGAGTACACCCCCTAAGTGAAAATGTCCAAATTGGGCCCAATTACCCATTTTCCCTCCCCGGTGTCATGTGACTCGTTAGTGTTACAAGGTCTCAGGTGTGAATGGGGAGCAGGTGTGTTAAATTTGGTGTTATCGCTCTCCCTCTCTCATACTGGTCACCGGAAATTCAACATGGCACCTCATGGCAAAGAACTCTCTGAGGATCTGAAAAAAAGAATTGTTGCTCTACATAAAGATGGCCTAGGCTATAAGAAGATTGCCAAGACCCTGAAACTGAGCTGCAGCACGGTGGCCAAGACCATACAGCAGTTTAACAGGACAGGTTCCACTCAGAACAGGCCTCGCCACGGTCGACCAAAGAAGTTGAGTGCACGTGCTCAGCATCATATCCAGAGGATGTCTTTGGGAAATAGACGTATGAGTGCTGCCAGCATTGCTGCAGAGGTTGAAGCGGTGGGGGGTCAGCCTGTCAGTGCTCAGACCATACACCGCACACTGCATCAAATTGGTCTGCATGGCTGTCGTCCCAGAAGGAAGCCTCTTCTAATGATGATGCACAAAAAAGCCTGCAAACAGTTTGCTGAAGACAAGCAGACTAAGGACATGGATTACTGGAACCATGTCCTGTGGTTTGATGAGATCAAGATACACTTATTTGGTTCAGATGGTGTCAAGCGTGAGTGGCGGCAACCAGGTGAGGAGTACAAAGACAAGTGTGACATACTGAAGCAGAGCATGATGCCCTCCCTTCCGAGACTGGGACGCAGGGCAGTATTCCAACATGATAACGACACCAAACACACCTCCAAGACGACCACTGCCTTGCTAAAGAAGCTGTGGGTAAAGGTGATAGACTGGCCAAGCATGTCTCCAGACCTAAACCCTATTGAGCATCTGTGGGGCATCCTCAAATGGAAGGTGGAGGAGCGCAAGGTCTCTAACATATACCAGCTCCATGATGTCGTCATGGAGGAGTGGAAGAGGACTCCAGTGGCAACCTGTAAAGCTCTGGTGAACTCCATGCCCAAGAGGGTTAAGGCAGTGCTGGAAAATAATATTGACACTTTTTGCCCAATTTGGACATTTTCACTTAGGGGTGTACTCACTTTTGTTGCCAGCGGTCTAGACATTAATGGCTGTGTGTAGGGATGCACCGTCCGAGACCGATTAGGGGGGGGGTGCCTGAGTTTACACTTGCCTAGGGCAACACAAAACTATAATACACCACTGCATATAACACCAAGGAAGGAGCTATACATTAAATAAGAACTCCGGGATGCACATCACTTCGTATATTTAGGTCCCTCTCACTCAGAGGAAGCAAACTGCTGTAACCATTTATCATACAAGTGCTTACTTTTCTTGTAATTCTCATTTTCAGCTGCCAGTGATGTCACATCCTCCTATGTACAGATCCGTCCTTCCTTCAGTCATGGGAGGATCTAGGTAACCAGTGTGTGTCATATGTTGGCAGGGAAAGCAGACTACATCTCCCATGAGCAATTGCAAAATAGAGGAAGTGGAAGGCGTGCATATGCAGAGCTGAGGGTGAAGATGGGAAGATTAACAAAATGCTGTATACTCCGGTGACTTTAGTTTTTTGTTTTTTTTTATCTGATCGCACATACATATTATAGGTGCCTCTACATGACACATTCCCCTGCTTTGAAGTTATCCCACCTCCTCCTAACAACATCTGGGCATCTGGTTGTGTGGAATAGTTCATGAAGGAATCTTTCTATTGAATTGATTCTTTTTAGTGAACTGGATGAATTGATTCATCTGACTGAACTCATAACTAAACTGATAACTGATTAATTTGTAAGGGCTCAGTGCTGCATCATAAGCACAGCAGCTCTGGTGATATGATACTATAGAGAGAGAGCTCCGCCTCTCTGCAACCAATCAGAGAGCTCACAGTACACTGAGAATCACACAGAGACACACAGAGTCTGGATCAGAGGAGATCCTCGTTTAGATTGAGTAAGCTCCTGAGCTTCAGTTCACTTGCTTGTCAGCAAAATCAGCAAGTGAACGGATGAATCAATTCATGTAAGAGATCCAAACTTTTCATCACTAGTGTGCAAGAGCAGTGTGACTTTACACAGAGTTCCAGCACCACCCAGTCTCAGGGAATGAGGTGTGACAGCAGAGAGCTCTGCAATGAGAGTGGGTGGGGCCAGACCAGCAGTCTAAGTCATACTGCAATGTAGAAAAGTTAGCACATATTTTTAATACTTCCAAAAGCTAGTTACAGTAGGTTGAAAAAATGTTTTTCTTGGAGTTCTTCTTTAAGTGTATGTATATGTGTACATATTGCAAGCTAAGAAAGATCATAATATGAAGAAAGAAAAAGTTATTGTAAATAATATATACAGAGGTAAAGTAAGTCTGTATCTCAAAACAAATGAGTAAACTAAACATGATTAGCACATATTTTTAATACTTCCAAAAGCTAGTTACAGTAGGTTGAAAAAATGTTTTTCTTGGAGTTCTTCTTTAAGTGTATGTATATGTGTACATATTGCAAGCTAAGAAAGATCATAATATGAAGAAAGAAAAAGTTATTGTAAATAATATATACAGAGGTAAAGTAAGTCTGTATCTCAAAACAAATGAGTAAACTAAACATGAGATTGTAGTCCATCACGGGAGCGAGCTTGGAACGGTGACTACTTTACAACACACACAGGGACCATGAGGAACAAAAGTAGCCACCTTCCAGAAGGAAGGACAGCTCATCAAGAATTCAGAGATGATTTAAGGATCTACAGCCGAGTGATACACAAATAAAATGCGTTTTTGTTATTAGTTGGGGTAAGATTTAACCCCTGAGTTTAGTGCCACTATAAGCACTTGATGAACAACATTTATGTTTTAGTTATGATTTGTATAACAGAGTTAAAGAGTACATATTTTATTTTTTTACTATAAATGTTGAATTATTGCTAGATTTGATATGTTGTTCAAGCTCAAACAAAGGTAAACCCTAAAAACCTTATAGTGTTACCCAATGGAAAAGATGAAAATGGCGTAAATAGCTTTTCCCAACCATCTGCAGGGTGGTTTGATCCTTTATTCAGCTGTTCCTCCCTTAGCTACAGCACTTCTCTGTAGCTAAAGCTGACCATGGTCCTAAAAGTGTGCGCTGATATTTGAAGGAGGTCAGACACGCAAGATCCAGCCACCCTCAGCCACCTCTCCAAAGCAAGAGGCCTGTCTGTTGCCCAGCTATCATATACACATAAATGCTTGAATTGAAGAAACATTTTCATACAAATGTAGTCATAATAGAGAAAACTTCCAGATACACCTGGTGCTAGTTTATGTTGTGGAAAACAACAGTGATGAAACAAGGTTTCCTAAGTTGTTCAATCTTTCCACCAAAAGACAATCAACAGATTTCCACATGGACATGGGACTGCTAACATTTGGATCAGGCAACTGTCATCCAAAAACCGTAGCCAGAATGTACACACAACTGCCAGCATTATAAACTCAGTATAGCTAGGGCAAGCACTGATTTACTGGTTTGCAAAATCGAGCAGAAGTAAGATTGTCTAGGACTTCAACCTATATTACAAAATAACTATCCCACAGCATTGCTTGCTTTTTATTTTGTGTGATCATGTGCCACTTAGGGGAGCTTATTATTGCACAGGGAGACTTCTCCAGCCTTTTGCAAATTCACCCTACAAGCAGGTCCAACTTACATATAATTGTGAAGTGCCACTGTGTTATTTCCTGGGACTCAGTACAGTGATGCGCTTTGTTTTGGGAAACTACAGTATGTGCTTACTTATGGCCAATGCTTTAGTCAACTGAGTAGTTCCAATGCTTCTGAGCATACCCATACACAAGGTCAAACTATTGTGCAGCATAAAAATGCACGGTCATGCAACTTCACTTTAATCATGCAGTAAAAAAAAATATATATTTTGTGTGTGGGAATTTCTATCTACAGATACAACAGATGTGAGCCAGTGGTCCTTATCACTGCCTACAGGGAGTTCAGTGAGCACGCACCGAGAAGTAGATTTGAGTGAAAAAGAGATCTTCAAAGGCTCTCAATATTTGCATAAGAACAATCAAAAGCTCTTGTGCACGGTACCCTTTAATTATCATTAGCAAGATTTGCTGATCTAGAAAACCGTGCAATTCATCCAGTGTGTATTTGGTGAATTTGCATGCTTCCGTAGATTTTTCTCTCTCACACGTTAGATGAGTAGGATATTATTTTATATTATGTTATTTATTATGCTCCCATCCCCTCTTTTCTAAAATCAGGTTTCATAGAGGTGGCATTTTTCTACAACACTAGTATTGCTTGACCCGAGGAATAAGATGAATCTTCCTTTGGAGAAAAAAAATACATTTATATCCTGAAAATAAAAGAAATAGCATCCATAAAAACATTATAACACTAATCCTCTAGCAACAAACAACATCTATGGTTTTATATGCATGATAATATTGCCATCTAGTGGATCAAGAACGCAACAGATGTTACCAAAATGATAGTGCACGCCATAGTTTTGTACCTGACTACAGTATCATAGAGAACTTGGAAAAGTCTTTTTTTGTTTTCTTGATTTGTTTTAGAAAATATAATTTGCATTTTGCAATATTCATTTTTTGAAATGTACTATACATTTCTTTCAGGTATGCACTCAAAGGAGGCACTATTCACTATTAAGAGACAATAAGTACGCAATACTGACAAGCATAACACAAACGTATTAATCATAGATTGATATTCTTACTTGATGTGTATTTTAACAAGGAATGAGGCCCAACAAGGAAGGCCCAACAAGGAATGAACTTTCCAGGCAGTTGAAAGTGAAACACCTAGTTTGACTTGTCTTTCTTGCTGCTTCAACTTTAGAGGACAGCTGGTAATATTTCTAAAAGTGAATTTTGCACAATTGTTTTGAGAGCAATAAACAGTTAAAAAAAGAGCCTGGAACATAGCTTAACAAGTAGTATTATTGCCCAAAAATATATACATACTGGTATAGACTAGATTTGTTTATAAAGATTATACTACTTCAAGGGTACATGTCAATCATAAACCAAATTTGTCTTCCTGAATCTTGACAGCAAAAAAAATTAAAATGACGGCTGCAATCCTAATAACCTATTTATAAACAGCCACCAAATTAATCCCAAAATGTTGGAAACCATCCCAAACCCCCTCAATAGTTGAATGGTTCTAAAAAATAAACAATTTGATACAAACCAAAGACAGATATTGTATTAATCCAATCGATCTCATAAATATCTAACCATCTGGCAGCCAAGGCAAAAAAAAAACACCATCTATAAAAACATTATTCCAAATTGATCACGGACTAATATGTGAAAAGGATATAATTGGATGAGCCCACTTAATAGTCACAAGTTCACCAAACATAATTATTGTACTACGTGGATGTAATACCTACTTATATATGTCTGTTTTATGTTAATAAGAACAATGTCCCTTATAAGGCTTGTATTGTCTACACATTTTCTTACTCTCCTTACTGCATGGTCCCATGGGAGCCACTGTCCAGTGCTTGAATGTAAGTAGACATTACTACCAGTGGCCACACCCCTTCCTAACGGCGTGCCTGCTGGTCCTGCATTGATTACTGTTCAAGTGTGATGGTATTGGAGAGAGGGGCGACAACAAGACTGGTTGAAGACCAGTATGCAGAGACCCTGAAGCAGACTGGTCATCACACCTTAATCAGGAGGAAGGAAGATCGGAGGGCATGTATTACTGTGCGCTAGCTCAGAGTACATTGCAAAATGGATTCCTGTATCATAAGCAGGGCCGTCTTTAAGACAGGGCAAAAGGGGCACTTGCCCGGGGCCCAATCATTGTTGTGGGGCCCTGCACCCCATAAACTAGAGCTGGTGCAGGTTTGAAACGTTTCTGTACCAGCCATCTAGTGTGCACTACCACTTTCTGACGCTAGAGGGCGATTAATGACACCAGGGGACATAATAATAATAATAATAATGACACCAGGGGGACATGATAATAATAATGACACTGGGGGGGCATAATAATAATAATAATGACACTGGGGGGACATAATAATAATGACACGGGGGGACATAATAATAATGACACGGGGGGCATAATAATAATGATGACACCAGAGGACATGCTCAGGTGTCATTATTATTATTGTTGCTATTCTATGCAGTGGAATGGGTAGGTGGCGAATTATCCACACATTTACCATGAAAGTAGAATTATGGGGAGAGTGAAATGTGCTCTTCCCCCTAGTTACTGAAGCTGCCACAGTTTGGCTCTCTTGATCGAGAACTGAGCGATCACATACCACTGATCACTCAGTTCCTGCACTCACTCTCTGTGCAGAGAGCGGTGACTGTCAGTCATGGCTCCTCACAGGAATACCCCCCTCCCCTCTCTGATCCTCCAATGCTGACGGGAGGGATGGATGGGGCGGACACAACCTCTAGAGAGGTAGAGTCAGCTGTCAATCAGGTGGTGGGGTGGATCTGGACAATATTTTTTGGATCCATCCCAGCTGCAGCGTGGCTCTGCTCTGTCAGCATATAGCAGGCAATATTGCGGGGGGGGGCGTGGTGGGGGGCCCAAGAAAATGTTTGCCCGGTGTCCAATCAATATTAAAGACGGCCCTGATCATAAGGAAACTAAAAAGGCAAAAAAAGGTCTCCCCATGCTTTTCCTTTAAGCATTAAAGGAATTCTCTACTAGGATAAATACAGACGCTACCCTTAGTGAAATCCTTGTGAAAATACTAGGGGGGTTATTCACTAAAAACCTGAAGGATGCAGCCATAGCTTCCGCTGATCCTTTGGCTCTCTACGGCCACCGGAGCCCTGCGGTTCACTCTTCACTATAGCCCATACAGCAGCCGAAGGCGGCCAAGCGGCTCCGTTGAAGCGGGCAGAAAGGCCTGCCGAAGGCCCCGCCCCGCAAATGAAAGCTGATCTCACGGCTGGCTCCACCCGGTTGTAGTGACGTTACGGCCAGGTGTTATTCATTGAGATTCTTTTTAAAATATCTTCATTTATTTTTACATTTTACTATTTGTTTACATTTTTTAAATATTTTTTCTTTCTTTTCATTGATTTTCTATTCTGCTCGGTACTTCGGAGGTATAGCCGAGCCGAATGCCACTCGGCGGCATTCGGCTATTCACTCACTGCCTTCGACCCCTATAAGAATAAGAATAAGAATGGCAGCAAGTGAGATGCTGGAGCTTCGGCCCAGGTGATCCAGATGTTGGATCGGCCGAGTCGAAGTCCTTCTGCATTTCTGCTCAGCTGAACATGCAGAGCATGTTCAGCTGACCGAAGGCAGTCGATGTAGGCAGCCGATGTACGGTGGATTTCAGCCAATGTACGGCTGAAATAAGCCTTACTGAGCCGGAGTGAATAGCCAAACGTCGTTCGGCTCTGTTCACTTCAGCTTGGTTATTCACTCGCCTGCCTTCGGCTGTAGATGTCTGGCTGTGTCTGGTCTCAAGTCACTGAGCTAGAACAAGCATACAGCTAGTGTAGTCAGCAGAACGTAAGAGCTCCTTATCTGGATACTTGTTGAAGGTCAGTGTCATGTTAAAGCCAGAGGATCAGCATAGGAACAACTTGCATTTTTAAAAGAACAGTTCAGCAATGGCAGCCTACATACTTTCTCAGCATGGGTTTCCTTTAAGGGTGACATCAGCTTGTCTAATAGTAAACATAACATTTTTTGAAAAGTTTTAACAAACATTAGAAATGCATTGGCAAAAAATGTAACATGGACAAACATCTCCAGGGAAAAAATTCACCTTGGACTGTTCCTCAAAATCAAAGAAACATGTCGATTATTGTATTGCCTTTTTGTGTATGTAGAAAAGCTGAATTGTTTTAACACAAATATAGACATTTTTCAAGACATTTTATTAAGTTGCCAAGTTTAACTATATACAGTACATTATATACTTTACATACAATATAATGTGCTGTTTAAAAAAAAAAGAGCAGCCACCCTTTCCAACATTCAGCTGCACGTGACTTGCTGTTAATGGAGACTGCGGAAATATATTGTATTTTTGTAATAGATGCTGAATTAAACCTGTCACCACAAGATGTCAGTAAATTACTATTTGCTTTTTGGGAATCTGACACTAAGACTGTAAACACTTTAAAGGCCATGTATTTGCAGTGTCATGTATTAATGTAGATGGTTTATTACACAACAAAATAAGTGAACCTGTGGATAAAACACATTTTGAAAGCTAACACATAGCTGTAGACATTTTTAACTCCAAAGCCACTGGTGTCATCTCAAAACAGCTATGTAAAGTCCATTCCCCTCCCTCTATGACGATGCCTGAGCCAGAGAATAGATCGCTTGCATACACTGCATACATTGCAATGGGGGGAGGGCAGGTGAGTGAGAGTTTTCAGGAAGAGGTATGTGTTTATAGCTTATGTTAACAACCCCATGCTGCTGTTCATTTTGTAACATTATTTTACTTACAGGCCATCACATTAATGAGGCAGCCTGAGGCTATTGCCGTAGGTGGCACCTCTTAGGGTCACGTGGGGTGGCAGCAAGCGGAGCAGCATGGCCAGGTTGCTAAGAGCTAAGCAGGGACATGTGTAATTGCCATACACATCTCCCCACTCAGCTCTTATCAACCTGGGACAATCTGGCCAACGTCCCACCCAGCTGTTTGCCACAAACTGGCCAAGGAGGGTGGTGTCACTCAACCACCTCTACCACCTCTACTCCTCCCTTCCCCGTCCGGCCTCAGGTGGCAAAAAGGCTAGGGACTACACAGCCTACAGGTTTGTTTAAAAAGAAAAAAACTGGATATTTCTGTCTCTCTTTAGAGGGAGGCAGCAGCTTGTGTCAGGTAAGTAACCACTGATAACACCTACTGACCACCAATATATGCGGGCACTTTACCACTGGCCACCATGGCCATTGGGTGCTGTACATACCCATGCTGGCACAACAACTGGGCAGTCACCAGTGGCAGATGCATTGATCGGCAACCTCGGCAGATTCATCTGTCTGCCAATGAGGATATAGTTAGAGCACAGGAACTATGAAGTCACCATCAGCTGAGGTGTTGCTCCCCAACTTGGGTGGATCAATTTACCCGCTTAATGTGACAGTATTCAAGTGTGGCTGCCCACACCACTCTGACTTGTGACTCTTGCCTGCTAGCCAGCTGAAGCAAAAAGTACCACTTGATCTCCCTCTCATTCCTGGGTTTTTCACTCAGTGGCCATTGACACAGACCCTGAGCCCCTGTGACATTTCCAGTCAAGAAGAGCTGACATCAGATGTACAGACGAATGCTTCAGAATCATTCTGCTAGTCACAGATCCCATGTGCAGGCTGTGCAGTAAGGATAATGTATTTAGCTGCCTTAGCACTGTAGATTTATTGTCTTTAATGCTTCTGGTCATTCTGGCCAGCACTGAAATTAACCATATATGTCTAATGCAGTCTTCCTTAGCTGTCCATGGTGTCTCCTCAGCTACAAACACAAAAGCTGTTTGTGTACAAGAGCAACTGGGGATGCAGCGATACCATTTTTTCCAGACCGAGTATAAGTACCGATACTTTTCCTCAAGTGCTCAATACCTTTTTTTAGCGTCATGTGACAGTTTTTCTAAAACAATGCAGGCTAATGATTGTATACAAATCCCAGCAATACATTATTCAACACTGCAGAAAGGTACTAGCTATAGAGGACTACAATTCCCAGCAATACATTATACAGCAATGCAAAATACCACCAGCGATAGAGGACTACAAATCTCAGCAATATATTATACAATAATGCAGAATAATATGAAGTTACATACTCTGTTGCTCACCAGGGCTGACCAACGTCTCAGGAAGCTGTGCAGGTGCTGACCAGGGCTGTAATGTGGTCTTAGGAGGTTGGACTAGGGCTGTGCGCTGGCTCAGGAGGATGTGTGGAGTCTCACCAGGGCTGTGTGAGGTCTGCCCAAAAAGCGCAGGACCACAGGCAGCCGCTCATGCATCAGAATTGAAAGCGCTTCGTGTCTGGGAATTTTCATGAGTACTCCTGAAAATGCCCAGTATCGGCACCAATACTTATACTGGTATCAGCATCAGTGTATCCCTAGTAGTAACAAATATGTTATATTATAAAATATTGTGAAGGACATTATTTTTGCTACTACAACTCTTGTGTTTTTGTTTTCTACTTTTGTTTTTTTGGGGGGTTTTTTACTGACTATATTCAGCACTTGTTTTTGTGGCAGTGTAAGGGGGGGTTGGGCTTAGAATTTACACTAAGGCTCTGAGATGCTGTAAAATGCTGGTAAGCTTCTGAGGACAGAGTGATTAGCTAGAAAATTGAAAGTGAATTTCCTGCACTGCTGCTCTTTTCTGGCAACTTCTGTCTACAGTACTGGTCATTAAAAGTTGTGTCTATGCTGACAGCTTTCTTGCTACATGTTAAGATCATTGACAGTAGGTAAATCACTGGGGAGCCCCATCAAAATTTTGCTATGGGGCCCTATGATCTGTAGTAATGCCCCCAATGGGGCTAGTACATTACTATCAATGAAACACAGGAGAGTCCACTCTTGGTTCATACATATAACTAGTGTGCTTACCAAACATTCAGGTACATTTGAACACTACATGTATAGGATAGCTTAAAAAACAAAGGAAATTGTCTTCGTATCATGACAAAATATAAAGTGGGTGGCGTACAGGGAAAAGTAACACATGCCACTGTGCAATAGTGTATAAAGTGTGGGTTAAAACCTCACAAGGAATCTGCCTGTGAAGTATGGCTGTCTGTAGGACAGTACTATAGAGGGAGCTTTAAAGGAGAACTCCCTCCCTGCACAGCATAGGTTAAATGCTTGTTTTGTCTAGAGGAGGCATACATTCTTTATTCCTCCCTTTGCTGACTGCTCTGGCATCTCTCTATACACAAGATCAGAGTTGGTCTTATTACTGCCATAATCTGTTGCAGCGACAGTGATGGGCTCTTAAAGTGGTGATAGAACTACCTGAATGTGTTGCACATGTTGGAACTGCAACCGAAACTGTTGCAAGGCTTTCATGAGATAGACGCAGGTTGTTTTAAAGGAAGCATACTGCCAGAAAAGTGTAGTATCTGCTTTATTGAACTCCCCCATATGGGTTTTCTAAAGGTAAAGATAATGATTAAAGTTCACATATAGCCATACAGAAGGAGGGGACTGAAGGGGCCACATCTCTGACATTCTTGACTTGTTTGTCATTTTAAGCTTGCACTATTGCACTCTGCAACCAACAGAAGGTAAGGAGAATTTGGAAACCCTGCTAAAAACATCCTAAAGCTCTATCTGCTGACAAGATACATTCATACATGATATGCATTTGCAATATTTCTTTTTTTTCCTGATTTATAAAAAAATAAAAAATAAATCATTGTAAACACTTTTGTTGTTTATTCCTGACCATAATAAAAAGACGTTTGTATTTAACTACTATACATTCCAATCAAAGGGGAACTTTTAGTAACTACAAGCTATAGGTTTACAGGAATAAATACACAGCAGCAGCATAATTTCCCAAAAAGCTGTACATTGTATCTTAAAAAGTAGTCCATGGGCTACAGTCAAAGGATTTTGCTTAGACTAAGATGATGCCATCGTTCAGCTGTAGGCAGGAGGATGCATTTTCTCAGTCCCCTCACCAATTTGTATCAAGTCGCACGGTCAGAGGCTGCAGCAGGGGCTGATCTGTGTCAGGTATTGTTAAACACAGGCAATAACTGCATAGGCACCAGGATTTACATGGCTGTGTAATCTCAGTCCAAGAAGTACATGACGACCCTGAATAGTACCGGTACAAAAAATGGTCCCGTCTTTCTAGAGAATAAAGGAGGAGTAATATGATCTGCAAAAGGTAATAAATACCCGCAAGTATAAAGCTGGCTATACACTGTTCTATTTTTTTGTTCAACCCGCTGGCTGAAGGAAACAAAAGAACAGATTCCTCCGTCAACGCTATACGAGTGTTGATTGAGGAATCCCTGCTGTTTCTTTTGTATTCTGACAGCGGCCCCTGGCTGATTGGCTGCCTCCTCGGTTCATTCAAAGTTTTTCCAACTGGCTCCTTCAATCATCTAATCAAGGGATGCCGGACGAAAGGAAGCCAACAGCGGCACCCACTGTGCGAATTTAATGTTTGGCCACCTTTACACTTATTATTATTAAGTATGAATGCAAGATGAAACAATATACATGATGCAAAAGCCACTTTAAAGTGGACCTTTACCCCCTTTCACTAAACATCCCAGCAGCATGCAGCTCTGCATGCTGATGTAAAATCATCTTACATTTATTAGATAAACAAACTTATTTTTCACTTACTTTCAAATAGAATGTATCCACTTCCTGGTACAGTTCTGGCACAAATTATGTAATGTGCCAAAGCATTGCATCCTGGGAAGATTATATCAGCAGAGCATTGCTGGGAAATCTCATCTGTAATCTCATGAGATCACAGGGAAAGGCATTTTCCGCCCCTGAGATGATGTCCATGGTCACATGTGCCAGAGTTCCAGGAAGTAAATGGAGAGTTAGTAATCTTCCCTTAGTAAACATGGCCACTGTGAGAAGACTGGGGAAGAAAAGAGAAATAATGTATGCAAAGAATACAAAGCCGGCAATTATCTAGAACAGTGGTTCGAAGCCTATCTACCCTCAGGACCCACATTTGTCCTTGGTCATTAAGTTCGAACCCAAAAATAATTTAATTTCCGAAACATTCGAATTTATTCCACAAAACAACTTGTGCAGCATTCCACATTGTATATATTCCCCAATACCCCGGAATCCTTGCACACACCCTGACGTCCCAATACCTAGACATGTGCGATTAGTTTCATACGAATCAAAATTCGGACGAAATTTCGGAAATTCGTAGATTCGGAGCATCCAAATTTCCGAACTATAACATATCTGAAATCATCCGAAAACATCCAAACTAATTTCGTACAAATCCTGTGCGTGCAGTGTTAACATTTAAACGGATAAAAACAAGAGAATTATTTTAATGTCCCTTTAATAGTAAAGACTAGAGCACTGCAACCAGAAATGACAAATGTGCCAATTCTGCTACCCCACCTCAAGTTGAATTTTCGAGAATTCGTCCGAATTCCAAATCCGAATTCCGAATCAGATCCGAATACGAATCCGATTCCCGAAACGAAACACATATAGGATCGGAATTCCAAAAACGAAATAAACGAAATCCGAAATTAAATGAATTTTTAGCCGCTGCACATGTCTACCAATACCCCAGAACTCCTGCACACAGCTTGACGCCCCAATACCCCAGAACCCCCACACACAGCCTAACGCCCAAATACCCCAGAACCCCCGCACACCGCCTGGCGCCCCAATACTCCAGAACCCTCGCACACAGCCTTACACCCCAATACCCCAGAACGTCTGCACACAGCCTGACACCCCAATATCCCAGAACTTCCGCACACAGCCTGACGCCCCAATATCCCAGAATCCCTGCACACAGCCTGACACCCCAATACCCCAGAACCCCTGCACACAGCTTGATGCCCCAATACCCCAGAACCCCCACACACAGCCCGATGCCCCAATACCCCAGAACCCCCGCACACCGCCTGACGCCCCAATACTCCAGAACCTTCGCACACAGCCTTACACCCCAATACCCCAGAACTTCTGCACACAGCCTGACGCTCCAATATCCCAGAACTTCTGCACACAGCCTAACACCCCAATACTCCAGAACCCTCGCACACAGCCTGACGCCCCAATACCCCACAACCCTCGCACACGGTCTGACACCCCAATACCCCAGAACCCCTTCACACTGACTGAAACCTCAATACTTGAGAAACCCCCCCCCCCCCCCTGCCGCACACAGCCTGACACACCATTACCTCATTCAACAGCACCTCCAACCCCCAATAGTGACACCCCCAAAGTAACAATTTCCCCTTGGCCAGAGCTCAATGCTGCAGTCAGCAGCCTCCCATGGAGTGGCCAGGGGGAAGCAGTGCACACACACTTGACCACCGCCAGCATCGGCGGCTGATTGAGGAGAGAGTTGGGGAGAAGCGAACCATTCCACGGGGAGGGGAGTGACTGCAGCTGGAATAATGACACGATTCTGCCACCCCCTCCACCCGGAGAGAAATGGAACCGTCTGGACAAGTGGCAACCCTCCACGCTGCAAACCACTAAACACAGGGCTGCGACCCACTTTTGGGTTGCAACCCACTAGTTGAGAACCAGAAATCTACAAGTATGTGTTTGTAGATTGTCATTACTAAACATTTCTAAAGGTGCCTTTGTTGTCATTTTAAAGATGTGGATAAAGGTCCTCTTTAAGTTGCCTACCCACTGACAAGCAGGAAGAATTTAAACACCATGGTTTGGGTGCAGTAATGTTACAGCAACAAAAGGATGTGATTTTTTTTTTATTAGCAAAAGGATCCAAAAGCATTTAGATTCATCTACGCGTTAATTAGAAAAAATCAATTAGAGTAGATGTAAACTCTATCTAAAGTACTGTTTTGTAGTCCTATCACATTTCCGGCCCTAGGGTGACAACACTCCATAAACACAGTACAGTGAGTGAGCACTGTACCCTAGGACAGGGAGTATGTTACTGGCAGGATCACCAGGTGAAAATAAAGGGAAAAAGACTTAACAAAGGAAACAAATGCAGCTATCATTTCTAAGGGCCGGTAAGCTACAATATATTACATTCTTCAGGTTTAGATACACTTTAAGCGAATTTACATATTGGCTACAGTGCAGTTTAGCAATTGATCTGTAATTGTCCAGCTTTTGTAGAACTAGAAGTACCAGCATGCAATCAGTGATTTTCTGTTTTGGAATGCAGCTGTTATACATTATAATCTGCCATGCCAGTATGTGATACTGTGTCAGAGCCATGATAGATGCTGTGACATTACAAGTTCTCTAACACTTGCCACTTTCTAATTACATAATAGCAGTGTATTAAAATAAGTATTTCCACATCCTGAGAGAAGTACCCCATATTGCCAGGAGATAAACAGCACTAGCTCTGTCCTAGATGGAACCGGCCTGCTCCGGGCATCAAATAGCAATAGAAGGATTTAAGAGTCAACTCCACTCAAGAGATCTGCATTTCACATGTGAGGAGGACTACATGCAAGGCTTTGTGTCTGCCTTCTTCCACTAGCACCCTGGCTGCTGCTCCTTTGCTGATCAGGCATCAGCCGAGATGAGATCACTTCTTCCTTGAATCCCAACTTGGGTTTCATAGCCGCCCCTCAGCCTCAAAGAAGACAGCTGAACCTTTCTGGATAGACCCCTTTCTGTGCACTGAATTTTCCATGTCTCAAACTCCATCCAGTCCAGAAATCAAAAGGGCTTTAGAAGAGGGCCCAGCGACTAACATTGACAATGAATCCCCGCCACCTCCCATGCCCAGCAATTACTTGATCTTATCGATATTCGCCTGTTTCTGCCCGGCATATCCGATAAACATTGTTGCATTCGTGTTCTCTATAATGGTAAGTACTAAACATTTACTCTCTTTATGAAGGAATCTGCAGCAAAGCAACTGGCCTATGTGTTAAGCCACAGCGCAGTGATGATTTGGAAAGTGCAGTAACTCCTAGCAACCAATTGGATGCCATCTTCATTAGTTTGGGGCTGTCAGAGCCTTTGTTACTAGGTTATACGGGCTACTACACTTTGAAAATTGCTTTCATTTTAAATATATAATTAGTGTGTGTGCATGTGATATTTATTTAGTTGTTATAAACTATGGGGAGAATATACCAAAACTGAAGCAATTGCCTATAGTACCCAGTCAGCTTCTATCTTCAGTTTGTTCAGTTAAGCTTTGAAAAATTAAGCTGGCTGGTTGCCATATGCAACTGTTCCAGATTCTGTCTGCTCCAGTTTTAGTAAATTCCCCTCTATTTATCAAATAGAGCTACAAAATATACATTGAACTTATAATTCAAAGCTAAGCACTTTGGGTTTTATTTCTTGCCTGTTGACTCATTTTACAAATATAGAAGGTCCAGTGTGTGACAGAAGAGAGTCCAAGTCCCAGCTAGCAGTACCACAGATCAGTGTGCAGAAATCCTAGACTGTTATGACTGTTTATTACCTGCTGCCCATTTTGTAGCTGCAAAATTGATGTGATAACGGCAGTCACGTAGCCTTAATATAGTGAAATAATGCTAATATGATCATGCTTAGCTAATGACTTTTCATATCCAATTTATGTGAATGGGAGTTAAAGCGATTCTCAGTATGCTTTATACTGATTGTAAAAAATATTAAGTAGCGGCCATAAAATAAAAGCAAAGTGTCCTTGATATTAAGTTATTAGGGCCATAAATCTCCAGAAGGACATTTGTCCATTAGACAGGGAATGAGTCTTGGTGGTACAAATAATGAGCGATCTTGAAGCAATTTAAAATTCCGCAAATGGTTGTATATTAACTCTTGTCTGAAATAGCAATTATACATTAGAAGTACATCATCATGTGAGCAGCTGCTGTCATTAAAAAAAATGGCTGACCTGCAGCGACAACTGCTGGGTACATTTATGAAATCTTAAGCAAAGGGAACATAAGACGGTTGCTGATAGCAACTAGATTTATCCCTAAGTTCGCTTGCTGGGAATAACATGTCCAGTTTCCTTTGCTCCACTTTTCATCATTTTCCAATCCATTGTAAGGTAATTGGAACATACTGTACATTATGTCGGACACTTGAAAACAAATTTGCTTTTTTTTAAGACAATGATTCACTTTCCCATTGTTGTATGCATTGAAGTATGTGTAGACCAATGTAAAAACTCTTAAAATAAGTATAACAGGTAGAAAACCACAAGGTCACCAACCTCATTTCAAAATATCACCCAAACCATGCTCTCTGCTCCTTCCTTCTACTATCTAGCTCCCTCATCATCTTCTCCCATGTTCACCTCCAGATCATCTCCACAATCTCTCCCATCCTTTGGAACTCCCAACCCCAATCTATCTCCTACTCTGTCCACCTTTAGGCAATCTCTGAAAACGTATCTCTTCAGGGAAGCCTATCCCACCTCCACATGGTAACTGCCCTTTTACTTCTTCCGTCAGGCTATCCCACCTCCACATGATAACTGCCCTTTTACTTCTTCCGTAAGCCTATCCCACCTCCACATGATAACTGCCCTTTTACTTCTGCCGTCAGCCTATCACACCTCCACATGATAACTGCCCTTTTACTTCTTCCGTCAGGCTATCTCACCTCCACATGATAACTGCCCTTTTACTTCTGCCGTCAGCCTATCACACCTCCACATGATAAATGCCCTTTTACTTCTGCTGTCAGCCTATCACACCTCCACATGATAACTGCCCTTTTACTTCTTCCGTCAGGCTACCCCACCTCCACATGAAAACTGCCCTTTTACTTCTGCCGTCAGGCTATCCTACCTCCACATGATAACTGCCCTTTTACTTCTGCCGTCAGCCTATCACACCTCCACATGATAACTGCCCTTTTACTTCTTCCGTCAGCCTATCCCACCTCCATATGATAACTGCCCTTTACTTCTTCCGCCGGCCTATCCTGCCTCCACATAATAACGGTCCTTTTAATTCTTCCGCCGGCCTATCCTACCTCCACATAATAACGGTCCTTTTACTTCTTCCATCAACTCATCCCTCATTAATGCCTTTTGTATCACTTGCCCCTCCTACTAGATTGTATGCTCTCCCGAGCAAGGTCCTCCTAACCATAATTTCTTGAATTGTATTGTAACTGTACTTTCTCCCTTTTTTCTTTCCTTTCACTTTTTCTATTAACCTTTTTCTTCTTTCTCTAGTTTCTCTTTATTATTGCTCGATAACAGAACACTTCCAATTTTTGGGGCTCTTGCTGGACTTATCATCATCCAGTCAATCTGCAACTATGCTCCCTATATTAATTTAATTATTCTTTCAATATACAACACAAAGTATTGAAGTAGCATAAACAAACTGAGAAGCGCTTGTTACATAACACAGCATAGAAATGTATGCAGGTATAGGGTCTCTCTTATACATGTTTCCATAGATAGCATTACTTGTAATTTCTAGAAGATTACTGTAGAGCAGAGGTGGGCAAACTCCGGCCCTCCAGCTGTTGTGGAACTACAAATCTCATGAGGCATTGCAAAATTTTCGCAGCCGCAGGCATGACTGCCAGGGACAGATGCATCATGGGATTTGTAGTTTCACCACAGCTGGAGGGTCAGAGTTGCCCACCCCTGCTATAGAGTATAGATTACCTTAAATACAGAAAAGTAAGCTGTAACAAGGTTAAACTGTGTTTTCATCACATGCTCAGTCTGGGCTTGTATCAAGTACAAAAGTTTTAAGGCAGATACAAAAGACCCAAATAAATGCAGCCTTCTTTTCATAAATACATCATGAAATGTATTTTTTAAATAGAAGCAGGGTAACCAGGGGTGTCCCTAGCATAATTTTCACCTGAGGCAGGTGATGCTGGTGGTCACGTTCTGGGAGGGAGGGGTTAATGGGGTGCTGGTGGTGCATGCTAATGGAGTTCTGGACAGCATCCTGATGGTACACCGCCCATCTCTGGTCAGCATCCCACCCAGCTCACTGACATCACTGGTTGCCAGAAGCTGGGCAGAACACCGGCCAGAGGGTCCCAGGCTGCTAAGAGCTGGGTGGGGAGATGTGTATGGACCATACACATCTCCCCGTCCGGTTCTTAGCAAACTAGCACCTGTGACACTCTGGTCAGAGCCTGCTGCTCCCCCCTAACCCTCCCCCCACGTTACCCAAAGAGATGCCGCCTGAGGCAACAGCCTCATTATAGGGATGGCCCTGAGTGCAAGTGCCCACATTTGACTTGTTATTAGTTTGCTGCAGTCCCTGTACAACAAAACCCAGACTGGGGAAAGGGTAATAAGCACAGGGAGACAATCAGTTAGTCTGCAATACTCATGTGCTAACACAGTTTTCTAAATGGAGGAGAGAGCAGAGTGACAGAGAGATGAGCTCATCAGTGTGCTGCTTTTCCTTTTACTGGGTATTCACAGATCAGGGGGACCGTTTAATGTTCCATAAGGGCACCTGTAAATGTGAAAATTTTATGACTGGATGAAAATAGAAATGTTTTGGCAGTAAAGTAAAGCAGCTCATTTAAATGTAGTTTAGCTGCATATTTAGCAATTTGCCTGAAATTCAGCTTATAAAAAAAAAAAACAGATCTTCTGGCAAAAACTAGAAATAAATGGCTGCCAACCTAGTTTTCTGGCACATAATATCTGCATTGTGTATAGAACTGTTTATGACAAAATAATGACTTCTTTCTCATTCCTTCTTTATAGTCACCACCACTTTTCAGTTTAAATGCACAATTTGCATGGCCATAGAAAAATGACATATACACTATATCTCAGTGACCTTGGCTATTATACTGTACAATGTATAATTGTGGCTAGCACGGTGAGATTTATACACTATAATTAATGTACAGCACTTTACAACTAAGCAACATAATGAAGCTACTAGGTAATTCAAAGGTTCCTGCGTGGCAGGTCAACAAGCTTTCATATATAAGATTAATCTCCTAATAATGTGCAATTAAAACTCACCCTCATTACGCACAACAAGTCAGCCAGAATTCATGTCTCCTCCCGCCTCGGTGACTAGTTTTCCATTGGTGGTCATATACTGGTATTCTATTTATACTTTAACAAATGATCCATCCATCAAAATATTATTCATTTAGCCAACGAACAAAAGCTATTTTGTGAAAATGTACTGTACCCATATATCATTTCATTACTCTCTGCTACATAATACCATTTACTTGGATATCCTGTTCAACCAGAAAATAAATTCCCTTAGTGTTCACACAAACCTAGCCAGCGTCCTCTCTTACAGCGACCTATTGGAGCGCCCACTGTTGGGTTTGCTAGAATTTTTCTCTGAAATGCCTCATACTAAAGGACCTTAGAATTTCAAATCCAATAGAAACTACATCTTATTCAACAGCGAGTCCTTCCAAACATATTTCAATTACAAGTGGAGTCTAGGAGCCAAAGGGGTTGAGCTATAAATATTCCACCCAACATATAGCTGAGTGAATGGCATTTGCAGTTTGCACAGCACTGCCACCACTAGATGGCACTGAGGAGCATAGGGATTTCTGATGCTCCTTGGCTCTATCTACTGGTGGTAGTACCATGCAAATACGTATTAATCAGCCCCTTAGTCACCTGCTGAACTATAACATCTCTTTTCTCTGGTTGTACACTTTGGGGTTTATTTAGAGCAGGCTTTCTCACCCAAGGTGCCATGGTGCCTTTTGCCTACCTTAAGGGTGCCTTGAAATGGTCACTATGACAAACCGAGAGAGGGAATCTCCATAGTGGGGACACACAGAACAATAAAAATCGAAAGAGTTTCTAACCATTCCCTTCTCAATTTAAAACAATGCTTTGGTTTTGATTATACCTTAAAGTGTACAGTATATAACCCCTAAAACCAAAATGTTATATATTACTGCGTACCAGTCCTTAGATGAAGTGGCTAATTTAGTGTTCCTTTTTTCAGGCATTTATTCACCTACACTAGTAATCCTGTCTCTTGGGTGGCTACACTCACTCCTACACTGTATCTATATAGGGACTCATGATTGCCACCTAGGCTGGGGTTCAACCCATTTGCTGCCAGAGCATTTAGTCGAGGTGCTTTAAAAACTTTTTTTGTTTTACTTTATTTAATATTTTTACAACTTTTTAACTTAACTTTATTGCTATCACATAGGAGGCTGAGCAGAAAGTTGACAGTCAGCTTTGCAAATGTAAACAAACTCTCGCTTGCTATACCAACTGGGTGTCTGTTTATAGGGCCATGCTACAGGTATTTTCTGTACTTGCTGAAAATGTTTTTCCCCGAACAAAGAAAACAAATGCAGCCACCATATCTAAGGAATGGTAAGCTACAATATATTAGATTTTTGTTCTCAGATTTATTTATTATTTATGTTTATTACATGTAGGTTTTATAGCTTTGTATACCAGGTCCAGTTCTATTTTCTTTAACATTATTATTTTAGTTTATTTAGCTCTGTCAGTTCATGGTGATACTAGAACATTGTTTTCTCTTCTGCAAAGCTTAACATGCTACTTCATACATCTGCTTTTTTTATCTGGCATATCAGAGCCTCATTATCAGTTATTATGAATTCCTCCCATGCCTGTGTTCTAGGTGTCATGCTTGACTTTGACCTCTTCTTCCAGCCTCATATCAAATTGCTAACTGTGGCTGGAAGCTTTTACTTTTCTAAAATATAATCTTTTTAAGGAAACATTCTTTTAACTGTCCTTTCACTCTGTGCGGTATTTTTACTGCATTTCATTGCACAGAAAGCTGCAAGAAAGATAAGGTCTGCCTGTAAAGAAAAGACTTAATATTCACCCGTTCCATTGCAGATCTTCATTCTCTTCAAGAGTTACTGCTGCAGAAAAATCTTTAGTGGTCAACACTTTGGGAGTGCTGGCTGCCTGGTCCCCCTTTGCATGCTGTGTTTTGCGTGTCCCCCTTTGCGTGGGATCAGGCATCTGACACTTTTATAGCTCTTCAAGAGAGAGAAAATGAGTGGCACGGGAAGCCACTCATTACTTTTCTGTAAAGGCAGCCCTTATTTCAAAGTTGATCATTATGACAGAGTGCCCGAAATCAGTTGGTTTCCCGTATTTCTATGAATAAAAGGCAGAACAAAGTGTGTGTTCCTCAAAACCCCTAAATGTTTGGCACAGTGTAGCCCTGGATGGCGGCCCCTTTAAGCCACAGGAGCCACACAGCCAGGGAATGCCAGCTGTAGAGTTGGAAAAGAGAACAGGCTGTAAGGATAGATAGTGCTGTTCCAGGAGAGCAGGGAGGAAGGAGCCCACTAGACACCAGGGATGAGAAAATCTGGAGTTTGTGGTCCACCCTACCAACCTCTTCCCCAGCACAGAATCAGCTGGAGAGAGAGAGGACCACAAAGACACCAGATTCAGGCATAGGCTTGAGACGGGAGGCAACCTCTCGCTTGGCTCCCAGGGACATGCAAGCAACACATCAGGAGAGCATCTGAAGCATTGGTGTGGTTGGAGATTTTTTGCCACTCACATACAGTATGCCTCAAACTTGTTTGCTGTAATGGAGCTTTGGTGCCACCAGTAGGGTTCTGTCCAAAGGAGAAAGCATCACCCTTCCTTTTTTGTGGATTACAAGTAACCTCTCTTTGTATATAAGCACTCCAACAAGAGTCATTGGGGGTGATTTACTAACCTAAACACACGCACACACCAGGTGCGTGTGATTTTCACACAGCAAAATGTATTTATCAACCAAAAAGTCTCTAAAAGCATATTTCCACCAATGCCATATATGGAAAAATCATGCACATGATGCATATATAATGCTGCTTCACAGTTTAGACAAAAATGGTTAGCTCATGCATTTACATTCCTGCATTCATCAACGCAAGCAACACAACATAGAGCTAATTTACACAACATCACCTTGCAATTCAATGCTTGGCTTTGCACAACACACCTGCTGGGTGTGTACACACTACAAAGGTGTTTAGATTCCACCCATAGATCATGCTGGGAGGGAACACACTACAGAGGTGTATACATGTTCGTGGTGTGTTTATAAGGTTAGTAAATCAACCCCTTTGTGTTCATGAGGTTTCCCTTTTAATCTCATAGTGCGTTTTTGGCAGGGCCATTTAACAAGGAGAGTGTGTTTTTGGCAGGGCCATTTAACAAGTAGCTAGGGAAATGGAGATTTACTTTTCTGCTCCTAAAATTGTTCATGTGTCTGATATGGATTTAACCCCACAATTGTTGAAACTTTTTAGCCAGTACTTTTTCTTACAGGGCTTATTCTTGCTTTAAAAAGGCCATTTTATTTACAACTGGTGCATGACTCCGTCTATAGATACAGTGTAAGAGAGAGAGAGAGAGAGAGAGAGAGAGAGAGAGAGAGAGAGAGATATCTTACTGATAGACATATAAAATGTGGCACAAGTTTGTAAGAAGACCAATGTGAAAACCTTGATTTGGAAAGGGGCTGTAACAGCTGTGATCTGTAGGGGTTTCATGTAATGTGTCACTGCGGCCCTTCGGTGATGTCAGGGGCCATGTGTTTTTGCAAAACAGCTACATTCGTATTTTGTAATTGGCATCTGTGCAGCCAAGAGCTTGTTTTGACTCTTCAAGTGTCATGATGTATTTCATACATTAATTGTTACCTAGAATGGATACATTGAAGTATTGTACAGTCCCTTGACAGTCAGTGGGTTAAAGCTAGACTCCACTCAAGTACTTACACAACTAAGCTCAACTTATCTTACTTCATTATAACAAGCTCCCCAGTAAATGCAGGGACACTCTACGTTGAATGATGGTAATCATACCCAGCTCATTCGTACTTCATGTAATACTTGGTTCTTGTTACTCATGCTTAGATTTAGGCGTTTATTGTTGTTGATGTTTGCGCATCTTTACACTAGCGTCTTTGCTGTTTTCTTCATGGACCTCCGATATCAGACTACATCACCTGTTGTGATGCTACTTGACCCAAATCTGTGTCATTTGTCTAATGTATGTTTACTTCTAGTGTACTGACATTGAAAAATTGTAACAGAACAATTCATTGTTTTGGAAAAAATACTTAAATAAGAGCTGATTCACCTCCCAAAGGATTGCTAATTTTGTCCAGCCAATCCTGATATTTGCAGAGCTATGCCATGCAGCACAGCCAGGTTGTATATCTTGTTTGGTTCCCTAAATGTATGTTACTGGGTAGGATAAGAGCAAGAGGTCATCTATCTTCTGTTAGTAAGTTCCGTATCCACACACGTTCCCTGCTCAGATTTCAGTTCTCCTTTCCACCGTCTGAGATCTAATCTACAGGGGAAAAATGTAGAAATGTCACCAGCACACCAATCCTTTTAAGATAGCAAAAGCTTCATTTATTGAAGTTTTTTGTCATATGACCAAACAAGCGCTTTCGGGACCGCGCAGAGTCCCTTCATCAGGCTTTAGCCTGATGAAGGTGCTCAATGCTAAAGCCTGATGAAGGGACCCTGCGCGGTCCCGAAAGCGCTTGTTTGGTCATATGACAAAAAACTTCAATAAATGAAGCTTTTGCTATCTTAAAAGGATTGGTGTGCTGGTGACATTTCTACATTTTTGCTGACATTCGCGGCGCCATCCGCGGTCACTGCGAGCACCCCCCACTACAAGGGACATATATCGGTAAGGAGTGCGACAAGGATAGTACTTATTGTCTGCCAAAGCTCAGTATATCGCAGGCAATACTGAGAGCGCCACAGCCGGGACAGATCCCAACAAAACTCTCAGCTGTGCCTGCCCCCTCCCCCATTCGTTCCTCCACTCAGCGCTGGAGGATCGGAGAGGGGAGGGGGGAATCCCTGTGGGGAGCTTTGACTCACAGTCTGCTCACTGCATGGAGACAATCAGGAAGTGAGCAGATTGGTGCATGCTTCTGCTCACTTCCCAATCGATAGAGCCTGACATGTGACAGCTTATTTGTCACAGGTCGGTTCTAGCTATGAGGATGAGTGGAAATCACTCACCTCATAGTTCTCCTTTAACCATTTCCAGCGGGTTCACGTAAATGTACGTCCTCCGCTGGAACTGGTTCTACCAAGAAAATGGCTGCTGTTGCAGCCATGTTCTTGGTACCATTTTAAACAGCCAGCGATTACTGTTTAATTACAAGTGATCCAGCATCTGTACAGGTGCTGGATCACTTGTATGGTGCTGCAGCATGTGTCACCCCCTCCTTCTGCTGCCGCTTGTGCCGGCATCAGCTTCCCGTGCTCCACTGTCCCCCGTGTGAGCTTGGGACCGGCACGGCGGGTCTCCCCCGACAGATTGGAGGACAGATTAGCAGCTTCCAGCCGCTGATCTCTCCTCCGATCGCGGCACCCGGAAGTGATGTGCATTGCATTACTTGCTGTGTCACTGGGCACATACTCCGGCTCCTAGAGCCAGAAGAAGCTGGTGAAACAGATCTCGGCTTCATTAGCTTCTTTGGGTCCCTAGGTGACATTAGGGGTCTGAAAGACCCCTAATGTCTCCATAAAGAGGACCTGTCACGTTATATCTGCTATTATATAGGGGGCTTTGTTAGCCCCCTATGCGATAGCAATAAAGCTGAGTGAAAAAAAATTTATTCAGGGCCTCTGAAGCTGTTTTCTAGCCAAAAATTCAGATTTTATCATGTGTGTTCAAATGTAAGAAGTTGCTCTGGGCAGCAAGTGGTTAAATGGAAAGAGTACTATATTTATAGTTATGTGATTTTCACATTGGAATGTTCTTGCGTTTCCATTTATTTGTTATTTTTTTATTCAATATAAAATTTTAAGGTTTAACTACAAGAAGGAGTTATCTGCATGGGTCAGAATTTTTTCAACCTGTGTGCTTAAAGTGCATAAGACACTATGCACTGCATGCTATGCATGTTCGGCTGAACCGAAGGGAGCCGAAGCCAGCTGTTGTAAGGCTGAATTGAACCGTAGAGGACTGAAGTGAATAGCTTACTTCACTTCGGTTAGGCTATTCACTCGGCTGCCTTTGGCAGCTTAGTGAATAACCTCCTTAGTATCCAGCAGAATCTGCTGGTCTCCTGAGCACTGGCCCGGATATCCTGTTTTAGGGTGGCTTCTTTTCCTTGCAGGGTCCTATAAAGCCGCCCTTGTGTGCGCTAGAATCCTGTGTGTGTCTTCACAAGCACAGCAAGGCAAGCCTCTCCCCTCCTTCAGCAAGCTAGCAGATAGCTACTAGCCAGCTGCTGCAGACCTTCCCTTGTGATCTTGTACTGTACAGGAAGTATAGGAAAGTGGAGTTTACAGAGTTGGAAACATGATGACTGTAAGTGCTTTGGCAAAAATATAAAGAAATCCTTTTCTGGCCAATGTATATTTGTTTGATCTGGATTCATTATTAAAAAAAGTTTGAGATTTTAATACTACTTTAACCCACCAAAATGTCATATGGATCAGACGTCTATCATCTAATGTTTATGGGCCCTCTTAAAATCTCACTTTGAAAAATGATACAATGGTAATTTTTGCTACTTATTTTTTTGCTAGGATGTGCAAAACCCTGGGACAGATGTTGGTGATTGTACTCATTTCACTTTAACAAGCAGACATTTATTTGACATACTCATAGTAAATTTCACAAATATTTTTCAAAATGTAACCATTAAAGGGGATTGCCTGTGTAACTCAACAATGGATCATGTTCAACAGCAGATGGAGAAGTAAGTTTTTCCTTATTATATTTTTCAGTGAACCACATATTCTTTAAATCACTGCCCTAAGCAATTCAAATTAAAGTTTAAGAGGTGTCATTGTATTGTTAGTTTAGTTACATAAGGTCACAGTAAAAAAAAAAA
>NW_017308284.1:190578-197830 GCF_000935625.1 Nanorana parkeri | reverse complement strand
CAGAGTCCCTTCATCAGGCTTTAGCCTGATGAAGGTGCTCAATGCTAAAGCCTGATGAAGGGACCCTGCGCGGTCCCGAAAGCGCTTGTTTGGTCATATGACAAAAAACTTCAATAAATGAAGCTTTTGCTATCTTAAAAGGATTGGTGTGCTGGTGACATTTCTACATTTTTGCTGACATTCGCGGCGCCATCCGCGGTCACTGCGAGCACCCCCCACTACAAGGGACATATCGGTAAGGAGTGCGACAAGGATAGTACTTACTAATCTACAGGGGATCACATTAGTTGTATTAAAAAATACATGTAATTAGTTTTAATTTAAAAAATGCATTAAGTTGTATTTTTTTATAGCTACTTGCCATTCAGCATTAATATTGGTACTATTTAAATCTCTGGAAACATCTTTTTAGAGAAGATTATGTTGACTCCATCTAACTCACTCTCCTCCTTAATGATCTTACAACTTTATATCCAGCCAGCTCACATGTCACCGCACCGTATGACAACTTATGCCCTTAAGACTGTAAGCTTGAATAAGCAAGTTGATTACTTTAAAAATAGCACCATACCAATTGCCAGTGGTTTAAAAATACTGAATAATAATATCTGGAAATAATTATTAGCATTATTTTGGCAAATGCTAACACATTTCCAGATTCTTTTTCCGTCAATTGTGCTTTTAGTTCTAGGTTTGGTCCACTAGGTTCTAGTGGACCAAGAGAATGAGTAAGTGAGCCCCCGGTTTGTTTTTACGCGTTTTTGCACGCATTTTCCATGTGTTTCAGCGTGTATACTAAGTCGCAGGCTTTTGCAAGCAGATCTGTGACCTATTGATGTAAATGGGAAACGCGCAAAAAAAAAAAAATTGTGGCATGCATTTTCTATTGAATCTATGGGGACAAATTGCACTGATTTGCAGAGAGAAATGCTCATGCAGTTTTTCAGGTGACAGACTTTTTTTACGCGCAACTCTATGCTTATGTGTGAACGGGGGCTATAGGAGTAAATGGAATGTTTTCTGCTATGCGTTTCAGCATGCACACAAACGCGCAACAAAATGCCATTGTGTGCATGGAGCCTTAGTGTAGCCATCCTAGGACTTGAAGTGTGTTATTTGCAGGATTATCAGGTAAAAATGAAGTTAAAAAAAAAGCCTAAAAAAGAAATTGAATTCCGCCACCATATCTAAGGACTTATAGTCTGCAATATATTACTTTTATTTGGGGGGTGGGCGGGTGAGGCAGATGTGCTTAGTATATGCTAGAATATAACTGTTCTGTTTTGAATATGCATGGTTAGGAATATCAGAAAACAATGTGGCCAGGCAGTGGGAAAAGCAAATAGAGTTCTTGGGTGCATCATTAAAGGGACCTCCAGCAGGAGGAAGGAGGTCCTGATTCCACTATATAGAACTTTAGCTAGACCCCATATTTAGAATATTATGTCCTCTTTTGAAACCTTACTCACAAACAGAAATAAAATAGATGAATTGAGTCCAGAGATGGGCAATAAAGATGGTGTAAGGAGAGATAACACATATCAGTAGAGGCTGGAGAAAGTTAATATGTACAGCCTGGAGGAAAGTAAGGGAAAGGGCAGACATGAGTGAAACATTTACATAAAATGTGAGGTCCGGTTAAGGAGGACAATCATTTGATGGAACGTGGGGGCATGACCTTAAATTATCAGAAGGAAATTTAGCAAGTAAAAAGAGTAGTTGATGCTTAGAACAAAATTACAGCAGATGTAGTAGGTCAATCAAAAGTAAGTGAATTAAAACATGATTGAGGTAAATATATGTATATTTACATATACATACATATATTTATATGTATATTTGTGAGTATAAATATATACTCAGGTATAAATGGGGGGGGGGGGTTAATTAAAAGAGGGCAGACTTGATGATGGACTACTTGGTATTTTTGAGCAGTCAGGTCGAAAGTATGTTTCAACTTTTCATTTCTAAAAAGACTTTTCCTTCCCACATTAATGAATGCATTTAACATGCCCCATGAAGATCTATTCTATTTTTCCAGTTTGTTAAATTTAACTGATACTCCATTTTATGCTTAAAAAATTATACTTTCAAAAGTAAAAATCCTGCCTGAGATGAAACAAGATGCCAGCTCATAGAAAGAAAAGCATCTTCTCTGTGTCCCTTACTGTTTTAGCTTTATTTTTTTACTGGCAATCTTGCATGTCCTTAGATGTGGTGACTACATTAGTTTTTGTTTTTACAGACGCTGCATTGCCAGCTCACTACAGGAAGTAAGCAGTTTACTGGATTTCTGTACAGGATCAAGTATTTTTCTTTACACTTATCAAACAGATATTACAAAATGCTTCCAGTTAGGTAGTTAGCAGACTAAAAGGGACCAAGTACGAAAAGTTTATTGCTAGAAATTGCATAACCTTTCATCTCAAACTATATGGGACAACATCATAGCTCAGTTTTACACCTGTTTTTGAGCATGCTTTAAATTTGGTTTTCAACTATGACTGTGTTATAAATATGCCCAATAAACCAGTCAAAGACTGATTAAGACCTACCATAGTCAATAAAGGACAGTCAGTTCATACGAACCTTATCTAATTTAGCTGAAAAAAACCTTGCAAAGCTTACTATGCTGACCTTCTGACTTCTAAGCTTCACTATTGGCCTAGTACTAAGATGGATAGCCTTACCTACCCACACTGAGGCTAATGAGACATGGTGAGGCTTCCAAAATAAATCCACAAAAGTTCTAAGGGCTTGTTCACAACAAATGCAAACCAGATCAGCATGAGTTTCTGCACACGCAGTGCAGTGTGTTATACTGCATTTTGTGCCTCGTTTTTGATGCGTTCTGGGCCATTTTTGGTTAAAAAAAAATATTATTTATGTAATTTGTTTAAAATGGGCTTTCAGTGCGTTCCAGGACATTTACATGCATTTTTGATGTGTTTGCATGCCTTCCAGAGCGTTCCAGAGCAGGTCAAATAGGGCTTGCTGCAGTTTTTGTACATGCTCTGGAACTGAACGCTGCAGGGTGAACTAGAGCCCAAAATACCATTGGAATACATTGGACGCAGTTTTGATCCGGTTTGTAACTGCTCTGCTCCTGGAACGCGCTTGGTGTGAACAACCCCTAAGGGATTTCCATGCACCTAGGGTGCTAACACTGAAGAAAGCCTGACAAACAGACAGAGATGGATTAAGGGAACCTGGGGCCCTAGGTAAGGTAGCAGCTTTCCTTTGACTGATTCCTGTGTACTCCAAGAAAATGAATTTGTATCTGGACCCATCCTAGGTTGCCATTTGCATGATCTGGCTTCGCATGCAGACACCTGGAGATACCTGTTGTGTGCTGACAGTGCTAGATTAGATAAGAGTATAAAACTTAAGGTTTTCTTTAAGACACAAGGAAAAGCACAGTTCAAAGAAATTATACAATATTGAAACTTATCTTGAAATCATGAAGAAAAATAATCTTTAAAAAATAGGAAGATCTGGTTATTTTAGGCTATATGAAGCTGTACTCAAAAATGTGTAGCCAAACTTTTTTTTTTATAAACCCGTCAGTTTATTTTTTTTCTGCAAGTGTCAATTTGGTGAGATTTTTCCCTTCCGAACGTAACATGTGGAAAAAAATTTCCACAAAGATAGGGGATTTACCCTCTTTTTTGCAGTTTTCACAATATAAAAAAGCTTTAAGACATGAACACTGATCTTTTGCACTACTATTAATCCATGTACGCGCACATACATACCCCAGTTGTCACACATTCCCGCCTAAGGCTCCTGTACGTGAGAAAGAGGTTAAACTATAACAATCAATACTGAACATATGTTTTGATCGTTTTCTGTCTCAATGACAAAGGTTATCAGGACAAATAGAGAGGATGACTCTACCTACAATAAAAAAAACTTGACAGAGGTTTTAATCTACGCTATCCAAAACTAAAGACAAATGTTCTAGTTATACATACACCTAAAAAGGGAAGACACTTTAACTGTCTCAAAAGTATTACAAAATTTTTTTGCAAAATACAATCACCAAACCATTTTCAAACAAGACAACTTTGTCTGTTAGGCATGGGCGTATCCACCGCAAGGCAAACAAGGCGTTTGCCTTGGGCGGCATTTTCATCGGGAGCGGCAAAAATGCCGCCCCGAAACCAGTGAGGTGACCCGTTTCCCCTCTCCTATAATCCGAGGGAACATCCAGCCTGGATAATGCACGCGGGGGTGTACAGCAGCAGCAGCCGAAGGAATGACTGACCGCTGCTGCTTTTACTTTCACTTTCTCCCGCATTCGAGCCGAGCAGAAGAATACTCACTGCTGACAGGCTGGGGGCGGGGACATTCTTCTGCTCTCAGGCATTCAAGAGCAAAGCTGTGGAAATGGACGGCCGGAGAATGAAACAAAGACCCCCAGGGACCTGAACACTGGTGGACCAGCGGCAGCCCAGGGAGCTCAGCTGCTGTCTGCTGAAGGTAAGGGACTGGGCAGAGCAGTGGGGGATGGGGTCCTGTGGACTGGAGCACTGAAAGTGTGTGCTACAGGCAGACTTGTTTAATATATCTTTGCACACAGCCTGTGGTATCTGTGCGGCAGGGCTGGAGAGGCTGTCCCTAGTCCCGCAGAATGTGCTGCAGGCACCGCCAGGCAGCACATTCTGCTTTGTGAGGACCCTGTTCTCTTAGCTCCGCCCTCTGGTCACCGAGACGAGGAAGGTCAGTCTGGAGTGGTAAGGGGAAGGGGGCTGGTGGCACTCAGCATTGCTGACTTTTATTACCATGTATTGCTGGGACTTGTAGTCCTACATAGCTGGTGGTATTCTACATTGCTGTATGATGATTATACAGCAATGCAGAATAGCACCAACTATGTAGGACTACAAGTCCCAGCAATGCATTATATTTTTAAGTAGGGATGCACCAGTCCCCATACTGGGCATTTTCCCGAGTACTTATACTCGGGAAAATGTCTCGATACTAAAACGAAGATACCGGTGTTCTGTCGAGAACGCCAACGTAGTCAAATTTGCCAACTTCAGCATCTGTGCTTGCGCACAGACCAATATTATCGGGGGAAAACGGATTTATTCACAAAGAATTTCATCCAAATCGTTAATTGTGACCGTTAATAATATTCCATCCGTCATTTACTGCCATCCATCATTTACTGCCATCCGTCATTTACTGCCATCCGTCATTTACTGCCATGGACGGCATATTATTAACGGTCACATTTAACCATTACAAATAAATACTTTGTAAATAAATGCCGGTTTTCTCGATAATCCCGTCTGTACGTAAAATGAAACTGGGTTGGCGTTCTCGACAGAACACCGCATTAAATTTTTAAACTGAAGTGGCTGCCCGGGGTCCCGTGCTTGCTGGGGACCTCGGCATCCTTTCTGTTAACCATGCGGTGCCATGGCGGTGGAGGGTTGGGGGGGGCCTTCATGGTTTCTTGCACCGGGGCACTGAGGGTTCTGGGGCTGGTGGCACTCAGCATTGCTGACTTTTATTACCATGTATTGCTGGGACTTGTAGTCCTACATAGCTGGTGGTATTCTACATTGCTGTATGATGATTATACAGCAATGCAGAATAGCACCAACTATGTAGGACTACAAGTCCCAGCAATGCATTATATTTTTAAGTAGGGATGCACCAGTCCCCATACTGGGCATTTTCCCGAGTACTTATACTCGGGAAAATGTCTCGATACTAAAACGAAGATACCGGTGTTCTGTCGAGAACGCCAACGTAGTCAAATTTGCCGACCTCAGCATCTGTGCTTGCGCACAGACCAATATTATCGGGGGAAAACGGATTTATTCACAAAGAATTTCATCCAAATCGTTAATTGTGACCGTTAATAATATTCCATCCGTCATTTACTGCCATCCATCATTTACTGCCATCCGTCATTTACTGCCATCCGTCATTTACTGCCATGGACGGCATATTATTAACGGTCACATTTAACCATTACAAATAAATACTTTGTAAATAAATGCCGGTTTTCTCGATAATCCCGTCTGTACGTAAAATGAAACTGGGTTGGCGTTCTCGACAGAACACCGCATTAAATTTTTAAACTGAAGTGGCTGCCCGGGGTCCCGTGCTTGCTGGGGACCTCGGCATCCTTTCTGTTAACCATGCGGTGCCATGGCGGTGGAGGGTTGGGGGGGCCCTTCATGGTTTCTTGCACCGGGGCCCTGAAGGTTCTAGTTATGCCTCTGTATATACCTGTATGCAGGTGTTACCTGTACCACAGGCAGCCATTTGTGCTGGGATCCATTATATTTAGAGCTTGTTCACACCTAATCCAGTGCATTCCAGCACAGTTAGGGGGCAGAACGCACTGGATCGCATAAAGCAAGCCTCCCTGCGTACTGGGGTGGGAGGGTGCGTGGCAGTGCCATTCAAGTAAATGACACTGCAGACATGCCCAACCCGCCCACAGTGAGATTGTCCGCACCAGAACGCATGGTACAGCAATGCCCAGCTTCCAGTCCAGTGAGATCACTAAAAATAGTGCATGAAATAAATGCATGCACTATTTTTTGCAATCGCACTGGATCAGCACTTGGGCATTGCTGAAGCACATCCCCCCTGAGACCCCGCACAGCTCCTTAAGGCCCCGCACAGCCCCCTAATACCCCGCACAGGCATTCATAATCCACTTTTAATGTACAGCGAGGAAGAGGCGGGGCTCTAGGGTGAAAAGGGGTGGGGCAAATGTAGATTAGGGGGGGGCACCCGAGTTTAGTCTTGCCTAGGGCAGCACAAAACCAGAATACACCTACAATGTTAGGTACATGATCCCCATCAAGAATCAATACATTCTTGTACACTGCCTTTGAATCATCGAAGGCTTAGAAGGAACATTAAAGTCACAATTACTTTCCTCCCCCCACCATGGTGCTTTAAGGACTTACCCTAAATGATGCCTCTTGATCCGATCATCTTCTTCCTTCCACTTGTATTCAGGAGTCCCTTCAGCGCCGGTGGCGGTCTCTAATTCAGCGCAGACTCCTCGCTGAATCCATGGTGTCACGCTCATAGCTTCATGGATTCAGCTTCACTGAGTTTCTCCTCTTCTCCACACCAAAGATCTCTACAGCGCATGTGCCTGCCCCATCATCAGTTTTTGTTTTTTTAATAAGTATTTATTATTAAAGTTTTCAAAAACACATACATGACAATACAAACCATATATACAAATAACACAATATCCAATTCCCCAAAA
>NW_017308284.1:135841-190550 GCF_000935625.1 Nanorana parkeri | reverse complement strand
GCCATACTGTTAAAATAACAGTGCATGTGTGGGGAAAAAAGGGCCTTCCCTTTCCCTTCCTATTTTTTTCTTTTCCCTTCCATTCCCTCTCAAAAAAAACCTAAAAAATGTTTCCCCTTAAAAGGGAAACATGTGTAAAAAATGTGCCCATAATAAATTAGTGAATACCTACAATGTATAAGAAAAAAAATTATTACTATGTGTATTAAATAGGAAAAAAAATAAGATGAAATCTGTATATATCCTCCCCATGTGTATTTTTCACCCCCACAGCCTTCGTGTTATAAAAACACTGTATATTTGAAGAGAGAAAAAAAAAACTATTTTTTTTAGAGGTGCACCGAAATGGAAATGTTAAAACCGAAAAAAAAACGAAATAAAAAAAATCTCAGGCCGAAACCGATACCGAAAACGTTTTTTATTTTTTCACATTTTTTTATATTGTATTTATTTTTTATAAAATTTTTATTTTTGTAATATTTATTTTTATTTATTAATTCATATTTTATTAAATATTTTTATTTTTTACTTTACTTTTAGGGGCTTCTGGGAAATATTAGGGGTCTAAACAGACCCCTGATATTTGCCTTTTAAAATAGAAAAAGAGATTGAGAACACAAAGTCCTCAATCTCTTTTTCTGTGTCCCCTGTTATCAATGAACAGGAATCCTCTATACTGAGTGTTCCTGTTCATTGATAACATGAGAATATAGTATGTTTACTGTAACTACAACTATGAATGAATGGGGGTGATGTAGATCATTCCCATTCATTCATAATTGAGGATATAGTTAACATAACATGTCCTCAATTATGTGATTATCTGAAACTAGTGATTGCTCTCGCTCTCCTCTCTGACACGCTGTCACAGGAGGCTGATCGAGCGGTGTAGGGAGGAAAGCCCAGCCTCCTGTGACAGCACTGTCTCCACCCCCACACCGCTCTGCCGGACTGTGATAGGCGGCAGAGCGGTGTGGGAGGAGACGTCGGCCGCTCACAGCGCTCTCCACCGCAGCGCTCGGCCGGCTGTCACTTTCTCTCCTCCCCGCTGGGACACAGAGCAGTGCCCAGCGGGGAGGAAAGAAATCAGGGATGCGCCGATGTATCGGCAGGAAAATTGCACTTTCGGGCATTATGTTTCGGCGGCCGATATATCGGTGCATCCCTAATTTTTTTATGTCTCTTTTTTACTAGTATCGGTATCGGTGCTGATACAGAGTATTTGGGAAAGTACTCGTACTGACTCACTGTCCAGCTTCCTGATTGGCCGGGAAGTCGGCTCCACGCTGTTTGGCCGGCACCATGCTGATTGGCCAGGAAGCCAGCTTCCCCACCAATCAGCATGGAGCCAACCAAAAAGCATGGTGCCAGCTTTCAAGCCAATCGAGAAGCTGGTCGGAGTGTAATCAGCATAACCTGCCTCTTGGCTTCCTGATTGGCTGGGAAGCTGGCTCCATGCTGATTGACTGGGACCCGGTTTTACGAGCCAATCAGCATTCAGTCGGCCAAACAGCATGGAGCCAGCCAAACGGCATGGGGCCAGCATCCAGGCCAATCAGGAGACCGGGCAGCAGTTAATGACCTGGCACAATGTTACACATTTTTTGGACCTGCCAAAAAGTGCGTCCCTTTTGGGATGCAGTTCTGGAGATAGTCGAACAATTGACCATAGCAAATTTGAAGGACAACCCAGCAGCTTGCTTGCTCCACCTAGTGGATTGTTCCATCCGCAAATACATGTCATCTTTAACCGTACATTTATTGAATGCTGCACGTATGTGCATTCCCTTTCTTTGGAAATAAACCACCTTAACATCTTTACGTATGTGAATTGACAAAGTGGATGACATTTTTTGCATGGAAGACCTCACTTTCACTCTGAAGAAAACGAAAGAGAAATTTGGGTCCACCTGGGCCCATGGCTGGCCTATCAATATTCTGATGCTTATCTCCATGTGAAGTCCGGAAGCTTTCCTGGTTGAACCCTTGCACTTTTTTCAAGGGCGGACTCCTATGTTAGTTCTCATTGATAGTGTGTCAAGGGGGTCGCTCTCCTGCAGATGGTGATTGTCCCTTTACGCCCTCAGTATTCTTTTATTTGATTCATTAACCTGGAATGGGACCCACTTTATTTTTTTTTAATTAACCCTCTGTGGATTGAATCTTTGTTGCTATGATGCTGCAACCCACAGACTTAACATATGGATATGGATATTCGACTACATGTCTTATCCAAACATTTTGCAACTCGCTCGTTTTTTTTTCCCCTCTTTTGATTGTTATTATATAATTGTTTGTGTTATATTTTGCATCGATTCTGTATGTTTTACTTAATTTTAAAAAACAATTTGAATTAAAAAAAAAAGACTATTTATGCCTCTTTGGGGATAAATGTGGAGAGACACCCCCATCTGCATATACCTCATTCAGCTTCCATCTTCCTTCCCTACACGGCGAGCTGCTCTCAACCACTTTTAGAAGACACTCCTTCAGGGCATCTTAATCATACCCAATCAATGCAGGCCATGTTGTCATTCTATACTATTGCAAAAAAAGTAGGTAGTGTAACTAACTTTTTTTTACTGATTTTGCAGGGGAAAAGAATTTGAAGGGATCTCCACTGTACATGCAGACATCCTTTAAATAAAGATGTCTTAACCATGTCTTATTCTATCTAGCTGGAGTAGGACTTATAATTTAGTTATATGGGGATAAAACACTTTTTTGCAAATATACCTTTTAAAAAGTTTAGTTACCCTATGATTCCATAATAATATAAGTCCAAGAAAATACTATCACAAAAGCATAAGCATGTACAAAGTTACAGTTCTCCTTTAAGTTGTGTGAAAGTATTATTATCCTTCAAATACAAAAATGTAATTTATTGAATATTTATGTGTTACTGGAATATGCTTTCGACTGTCTTTTCTGAACAAGAAAAATTGTGATAAAATAATGTATTAAAATCTGAGAAAAAGAGAAACAACACATTCTAGTATCAAAGATGAACTAATTTTGTACATTTTACTACTGCAGGCCTTAAACAGCTATAATGATGGGGATATCGACGGATCAAGGAGGTTGGGACGTAATGCCATGTATGTTGCAATTGCATCAATACTCATTGGTCTAGCGGTTATTACAACGTATTGTGTTGTTCATTTTTCAACGGTATGTGGCCTTTGTTTTATAACTGCATAAAAAATAGCATTCCATTTCTTCTTTATAATATTTTAATGTGTGAAGATCAAATTAATTAATTTGCTGATTCTGGCTGTGTAACTACGCTTGCTGCTAATATCACAAAGCCTAAAATATAAAACAACTTGCATGAGTAGATAACGTAGTATTAACAAACACAAATATCACAAAGCCTAAAATATAAAACAACTTGCATGAGTAGATAGTAGTAACAAACACAAATATGGACCTAAGTGCCCTTCTGCTGCCCCCCTAATGAGATGCCAACTGAGGCGACCACCTTTATAGGGACAGCCCTTCTTATAGTACATGCTCACCTATAAAAGGCCCCCTTCCCTATCTTCCTCAATAGTGCTAACTGTCCCTACTTTGTCCGATGGCTGCATCCTCCTGTCGGACCTGTTCGTTCTGAGCTGCCAACATCCTATACACATCAAGATCAAGAATCAAGAATGAGACTTACCTATACTACTACAGGTACAATGACATCTCATTTGGGTTTATAGGACATCAGTACACAGGCATGGGCAGACCACCCCTTCATTTTACTGGGAGGGCTGCAGACAGCCATTGGACTAGGTAAGTACAGACCTGTGGTGGACGTGGGGAATAGCTAGTGATCTTGAAAAGGCTTGGGTGGGTGGAGGTATTTTTTTTGTGGTGAACATGTACCGTTGGGTTTTGTGTATATCTGCCTGAGGCTTTGTTATCGAGGTCCCATTCCCTTGTTGGATTTTTCATTTAATATTGTAGAGAATGCAGCCAGATTAGTGTTAACACCCAAAACACCAAGGTGGACCACAAACTATGGAGCAAAGATCTTACTGCTGAAAATAATATAAATCGAGCAGAAGACCATAACTTAAATGTATAGCTTTTAGATGGAGTTAAACTTTACATCTGAATAACATCAGATCTAAATCCTATGGCAACCAGTGGATTGTGAGCCGCTTGTGGTTATCAGAAACCTTTGGTGTTGCTTATGACAGCCTCTCACTGTAAGCTTAGCATCTGAAACTTGCTCCAGTATACGCTTCCTATTAACATTCACTGTACTGTCTACAATTATTAAGAGAAGATGGTTGAATTATTTTTTACATTTTTTTATTACTAATGTTTTTTGCCACTTTATATTTTAATGTAGCTCACAAGGTAACAAAGGTTTCAGACCTACAAGTATAAAAGGAAAATATGTATTAACAGGACTTAAAGATTAGTTAGTAGAAATTAAAACAACAATGTAACATTAACTGTATGTGCATAGCTAAATTTGCCATTTGCTACTTTGTTGTTATACTGGTCAGAAAATACATAATATGACATCACAACTGTCACCATGTCCTGTTAAAAGTTATGGAACTCAAAATAGATGTTCCAGATCTAGATACAGGCTCATTGGATTACACTGCATGCTTAAACAGGAACAGAGCCATAAATAAAAAAAATATATGACTGCAAAAATATGTCAGATTTTGTATCTTAGTTTGAAAATATACGAGAGTGATGAAAAAAAAATATTTTAAGAATGTTAGAGAAAAGATCATTAGGTCTTGCATTTTATGTGCAGTAACTATGATTATTTTACTAGACCAGGACTAGTTATTTAATAGGTATTTACTTGGCTACATTTAAAGTCGAGGAAAAAGGCATTTTCTAATTTGTTGCACGCTTTGCAACTTAGCCAATGATTAGACCAGTGGTCCCCAAACTATGGCAGACGGGCCTATGGCTCATCTGCCCTTAATATCCTCCCCCAGGACCAGAAAGTTTGGGAACGGAGGATCGCTTCTGGGACTGGCAGTGGTGACAGCGCTCTTCACAGGTAAGTGTGTGTGGGGCAGGGGCACAGTAAGGAAATTTTTTTACCCTAATGCAGAGAATGCATTAAGGTAAAAAATAACCCTACTTTTAAAACTACTTTAAAATAATAGGGATGCACCGATATATCGGCCGCCGATATTGTTTTTTGTTGTATCTGTATTGTTAAGGGGATTATATTTATAGAAGTATATATTTTGTTGGAGCTACACATGTAAAAAATATTTTAAAGCCATTGGACTTACAGCAAAACTTTCCTATGTATGTAGTGTGTTGTGATTACTTTATTGGTAAAACATCTAAGGCCCCCTTCACACTGTCCAATCAGGATGAATCAGATGTTATCGCTGTGACATCCATGTCCATCCAGTTTTTTCATCCATAACTTTGCTAATAATGAGAAAACTGAAATGACTGGACCCCATGTCAGCCTATGTAAATGGATGTATATGGTCTTGTGTTTACATCAGATTAGCCCTGATCTGGCACGACCAGATCTGGCGAAAGGACCAATGTTCCGTTTGTTCTTCTGGACTTGTCCGTTTAGATTAGGCTGCCGATAGACTTACACCGGGCATTCGATTGGCTCCGCCTGAAAAACTGACAGGGGGACATGATTGGACTGCCCATCTGAACAAACGTGTAGAGATTTTTAAGTGTAATGACCTTTGCTATAGACTGTAGAGTTGACAATATATGCATGCTGCAATGTCTCTTATTGATTTATTTTATATGTTTTATTTCAGCATACAGTCTGAAGGCCAAACAAAAGATCATGTATGCATTAGTCATGCATTAGGCTATTCAGATCTGCACATGGGAAGAGGCAAGTTCTTGCATTTGAGGATCTTCACCTTCAAAGCAGCCCCAATGGATGCAGATGAATTGTATACATCTATAAGTGTGTGTGCACGCATATATACTGTATATATATATGTGGCTTTAGACATAAAAAACTGTTGATATTTTGCACATCCAGAAGAAATGTTATGTATTTTGATTATTGTTCCCTATACTGGTATAGCCATGCGAGTTCAGAACACACAAGCACTAAGCAATGTGGGACTGAGTTACATAAACATACCTTCTGATTTCCTTCAATGGAAATATGACACTCACAAGGATCCATGGCCAGTGTTCTCTGGACTTCCTGTACTAGAAAATATTTACAAGTGGTGTGCCTACTGGCTTCCCACACCTAGATTGGTGCTCTCATCAATGCCAAACAAATGACATGCTTTGCATTTTTGTTATACAAAAACATTTATATGTTTGATGGTGATCAGTCCATTACAGCACAGTCAACCACACCGTTTCCAAAGAATCTTTTCATATCGCCACTATTCTTCTTTATGTCATCATTAATAACCTGAACACTGAATTCATTTTGATAACTATGCTATATTTATAAATGTTGGTTTGTAGATTTTCTTAACTTTATACTTGAGTAAATTAAATGTTTCTTCCATATTTCCTCTGACACTTGAGCTACGTCTTATTTTAGAGCAGCGTTTCTCAATTTCTTTCAGCCATGGCACCCTTTAAAAGAAAACAAAATCTTACAAAATCAATGCTGAGACATTCATTATTGAATGGTAACCACTGAGAATCAGCGGTTACCAGCATTACAGAGCCGCAAATAACTGGTTACGTACAGTGTATGTGGCCAGTCATATAGGCACTTTGTGGCGGGACGTACAGTGTACGTCTCTCGTCACGAAGGTGTTAAGGAACAACTCCAGGCAAAACTTTTATTAACCCTTGCCATACTGTGGTGTTTTAAACTTTAAAGAAGAACTCTGCGCAAAACTTTTATCAACCCTTGCAGTGAGACTAACCCCGCACTGCAAGGGTTAAGTGCTCATTTTTGTCTATAAAAAGGTTATACTTACTCGAACCGCTGAGCCGGCTCCCTGCTTTTCCGGTCACTAAGGCATGTCTACCCCTATGCTATCGATAATACAAAATCACCTGCACTCCATACAGCATACAGACCTTGTTGAAAGGTATTATGGACTGTATCTACTCCTATGCTGCCGCATTGGAATGTTCCTCAGCGTCCTCACATCTATACACAGTGTATAGAATGTGAAGCTTTACAGGACCTTAGAATGCTGCAGTGGAGGGAGAGAGAGGCTGGAAGGACCGGTATAAAAGTAAGCTGCTCAGCGGTTCAGGTGAGTTGACAAAAACAAGCACTTAACCCTTGCAGCACGGCGGTAGTCCCACTGCAAGGGTTAAAAAAAGTTTTTCCCTCTGCGTTCTTCTTTAAAGCTTTAAACATCACAGTATTACTAAAACATGCAAAAAAAACTACAGTCTGGCAAAAGTATAAACTGTTTGTTTTGCATGCAAAAATACGCTTTCTGGCCTTTAAAACTGTTTGTAATTCTGGCTTTTTATCTCAGAGATGTGACTATTTATTTTAGAATGCTTTTTATCTTAGAAATGTTTCTTTTATTCTTATAGGTTTGTTTTGGAAAAATTCTAAGTTTGTATCTAAGTCTCAATTACACTGAGCTCCCTCATCATCACAAAGAAGTGAATGGGTTTAAATTTCCCATACTAGCAGAATATTGATATATAATAGTACAAAACAATATGCTGTTGTAAGATAATATTACTGGCTACACAGAAGGGACTCTTCAGAACCAGATCTGCACCTGCTGCTGCTTCCCAAGAAACCCTGTAAATGCTTCAGTGGATGCTATCATTTAATTGTAGGAGAATCAGCAGATCATTTGCACATACAAATAAAATAATCTGACAGAATTGAAAGTTGTTTCCAAACATAAACATAACATAAAAAAACAAGTTAATTCAGTTATGTACTGAACATATGTCTTAAATCTGTGACTGTCCTAATAATAACTTACCATAACCCCCTGAAATCAGATGAGTGCCATTTACTGAGCTATTTAGCAAATGGCAAAGATAGTGAAGGTTCCACATGCTTAAAGTGACATTAAAGTCACAACCCCCCCCCCCTCCCCCCCCCCCCCCCCCATGCTGCTTTAAGGACTTCCCTTAAATGATGCCTCTTGATCCGATCATCTTTATCTTTCCAGTAGTTTTCAGGAGTCCCTCCAGTTCTGGTGCCGGTCTCTGATCCAGCGCTGACTGCTATGGTACGGGTGTACCTGCACACTGTGTACTGTTATTTTATTTCATTAGAAAAGTGGATTATAATGGGGGACATTACACTGTAATGTTGCCTATTATATTATTTTTCGCTGATTAAATGATTACAGACAGGGCCGCTGTTCTATCAAAGTTTGTGACTAGGTTGGAATGTGTGACCGGTGCCCTGGAATAGCTGTTCGGTCCTGAAATGTTACTTCTATCCGACTTTGTGAGGGGTGGAATGTGAGCTCACATTTACAAAGTCGGATAGAAGTGACATTTCAGGACCGAACAGCTGTTCCAGGGCAGATCAGCTCTCCTGCACATACGATTTGCGATGCCGATCTGCCCTGGAACAGCTGAGAAAGCATTGGAATGCTTGACCTATTGAGGGGCAGCAGGGGTGTGGAATTCCTATAGCCTGATGCCTGGGACATGTAGTTCCAGGCGCCAGGCAAGTAGTTGTTTTCTACATTTAGACCTGCTTTGGGCAAGCAGAGCTAAATGTACAGCGGGGGAGCCGCTGCTTGTTGTCTACAAATGATCTCGGCAATGCCACCCAGATCACTTGTATGCAGCCTGCAGGTCTGCCATTTAGAAGGGGGGAGCATTTAGGAACCTGGCCTTGGGGCAGCAGAGAGAGTCAATTTTCTCTGATAGAAAACCGCCATCATTACATGAGTATCAGCTGCACCAGGGGCGGCAAGGCAAAGGTGACAGGGAAGGGGGTATTTACATGCTGTCTAAGAAAAGCATACAGTTGGTAAAACCCATTTAATTATACAACTGGTGTCAGGGTAAATGAAGACGCCTACATACTATTTCCTCTACTCTTGATGGTTTACCATTTTAACATTTTACATTTATTTCAAATGGGTTTTGATATTGATTTTAGGTAAATTATATTTTTGACTGACATGACTTGTCAATGTTGAAATGATTTTAATAATTTTTTTTATTATTATTCTTTTATTTGGTATGTTGAGGTTATTATCTTACTGAAACTCTATTTTCCTTTTTATTCAAACTGAAAATCACAGTAATTAACTAAATGCAGACACGTGAAGTGCCTGCAGGTGTCTTTGCAGGTGCATTATTGCACATTACAAATTAATGTTACAAGGGAATAGCTATTATACAATGGAAAAGGCAGTTCAGACATTTAGATGTAAAACAATCTAATAGGACACTGATATTGCACAACATAAGCAAAAAAGGACGAATCTCTTATTTAATATGCTCTTGATTTGAATGTTTATTAAACTACATTAGATTATGGTTTTCTTAAATTGATGTGTAATTAAATGAGTTAAACTGAAACAGAAGGTGCCAAATCATGCTTTTACTGACTCCCCACCTGCATCCTATAATCCAATGCTTAGCGCTTGAGAAACTCATAAGTAGGTCAAGGCATTGCTCATGGTCTGACATTGTTAAAGTCAGAATTTGAATATGTACTTGAAAGTGTCCCTGTGTGAGAATGTGCATATACTGTATACTTCACAGTGGCTCCAGGGCACTCTTAGTGGATCAATAGATCAAAAGTAGTATTGAACTCTCAAACTCTTTTCAATAATTAATCCAGATAAAATATAATTGCCCAGCACTTACAGTCATCATGTTTCTGAACAGCTTCAACTCTCTCAGCTCGGCGTCCCTGAACTTTCTGTCCAGTACAAGATCACAAGGAACAGAGCAGTCTCCAGCAGCTGAAGGGAGCAGTGGTGGAATATGAAGTGGCAGTGTTTCTAGCTGGCAGAAACGTGCACTGCCTGGGGTGTTGGAGCTTAGTGTCACAGGTGCTGGAAGTCAGTGGTGGAAGGGTAGGGGTATTGGTGACAGGGAGCTGCAATGTCAGGCTGCAGCATGTCGATGGTACTGGGTTCTTCATAGGCCGAAATGCAAACATGGTTTACTTATAAGCCTGCAGGGAGGCTTATGAGCACTGAAAAGCATTCACAGAGCAATCTCCAGCAGCTGTCCATCTACTTGCTTGGAGAAGAGAGGAGGAAGGAAGGAGGAGAGAAGTGTCTTCCCTTGCTGTGCCTGTGTATTTGTGGAGACACACACAGCTAATTAGTACACACAAGTGGGGCTCCATAGGACCCTGCAAGGGAAAGGAGCCATCCTAAGGGGTCATTTCCACCAGCTCGTGCACTCATCGCACTATCCTGTGCCCGGAACACAAGGGATCGCATACACAAGGTCTCCTTGTGTTCTGAGGCACAGGACTATGCCTTGCGTTCCAGTGTGGTGAGATTGCAAAAAATAGTGTACGCACAATTCTTTGTGATTGTACCGCACTGGAACGCAAGGAGACTTTGTGTATACGATCCTTTGCGTTCCGGGCACGGGATAGTGCGATGAGCGCACAGGCTGGTGGAAACAAGCCCTAAAACAGGATATCCAGATCAGTGCTCAGGGGACCAGTTGACTTTGACTCTTTTAAACATCAAGCAGTAGCAGCCATTGTAAGTGATTTAATCAGCATTTAAGATAGCTTAAAAACCTTTTGACTTTAATATCACTTTATTAAAAGGTATGATGTGACAATATGTGGCACCTGTTTTACTCTTTTTTTCCATACAGGCACTTTTTCCTTATTTCAGCATCCATATATGTCTAAACCAGATAGGACTGATCAGGAATAATGTGAATGAATGTTTGTTTTCTGCAGCAAGCAATGGTGGTCCCATTGTTCTCATTCATCATCTATACAGACTCACACTTTTATCTGATTTACCAGCAAACCTTTAGTCCTACAGTACTTAAATTGAAGAAAAATCCTTCCACCATTAAGTATAAGTTATCGGTTTGGAATCAGCATCAATTTGAAGTTCAAGATAAGGTGAGACATTAACAGTAGTAGCTGGACGCTAACTGACCCACTCGCACACTTGAGAACACTGGAGTCTCACTTAAGACTTGTGTTACATGATGTTTAAAAATGTCATACTGATCCCTCCAGAAAAATGTAGCTGTGACAACTTTCCTGTCTCAAAAGAAACCTTCAGCTGTGGAAGTGCGGCTGATGACCCTATGGCAGTTCCCAGCTTAAGAACGCCAAATTTCTTGACAGCAGGAAAATACAAAATCTTCTGTGACACAACTAAAACACCAAAGTAAAATGAGTATCCCTGAGAATGTTCAATCTGTAGTCTTACAATCTGTAAGGGGGTTTGAAGAGTTTTTATTGTAAAGACCTCTTTTGTGTTTTATGGGTGTTAATTAAAAGCCTGCTAATGTAATACCATATTATGAAACAGTACAAAAAGAAAATTGGAATAAATGTACTCCTAAAATGTAACTGCAGTTTCACTAAACTTCCCCTGGAAAACACCAATGGCATATTTCTGAAGATAAGTACTTTCTACTGTGTACTGAAGAATCTAGCTCTCAAACAGATATTGCAATTTGTGCATGCCTCCCGACTCTAAACAACAATCTCTAGTGGTGGCCAAGACAGGCTAGTTTACAGCAAAGATGGAAGCAAACACTGGACCAGGCCATTCTATGGAAAGAAGATTTATTTTTAGTAAAGGTAACCCATCATATTCGCAGTTTTTTAAATTATGTAATGGTAAGTACTAAAGCACAATGCTTGATAAAATAAAGCTATACTTTAACCCAATCGTAAGTCACAAAAACATTACATATTTTACATGCCTCACCTCTATGTAGTTAATGAATTGTGATAGCCCTACCATAATTAAATGGTTCTACAGCATGCTAAAAGGCAAGCTAGCATAAAAAGCAAGATACCTTATCAATCCATAAATACAGTGTGTGTGTATATATATATATATATATATATATATGTGTGTGTATATATGTATACTACTTGAAATTTCACAATTTATTATTTTCTGACTGTAAAACCGAAATTTATCTGCAATGAAAAATCTGCAATGCCCTTTGATTGGATTGCTCAACAGGAAGTCTGCTATGTATAGCAAAATATCACCTCTCATGATAATTTAACCTTTAGTTCTGATATGTTTACATATGTTTATAAAGGTTTTAATAGCAAGACAACTTGCATCTATTGTTTACTAGTCCTTTGAACTGCAAGTTTAAATATGTCATGAAAAGAGAGGAAAAGATTCATGCTATTAGTAGAGTCAATAATGTTAAAATGTTTAAATGTATACCATAATTGAGGAAATAGATAAATATGGAATTGTGTAAACAAATACTTAAAAAGACACTGTTGTATAGCAAGTTACCTATTGTCATTTTTCATTATCCCAACTGCTTGTGATCTTATGTACCTATGCAATTTATTCTATTTTGTTTCTGTATCTATATCTACTTTTATGTATAATCTATTTTCTTAATAAAAATATCATCTTAAAAAAAAGGCACTGTCCTGTTGCCCAAACAAGGCAAAGTGACAGTGTCTGTACATAGGCAACCCCTCCTGCCAAGCATACTTATCCAGCCACGCACCCTTATCACCTCCCCACACTACCTCAATCCTCACCAATCAAATGGGGTTGTCAGGTATGGAAAAGCACCTGACCTCCCTTTTACTACAATGTTCAGGCCTGAGCAGACAATCTCCAGTGCCTAACACTGTCACATGGGGGTACCAAGAAGTCACCCCCCTGCCCACCTCCGACACCAGTCAACACTGGAGCTTATATAGGTGGTGATGCTGCAGCAGAAAAGTGGCAAAGGAATGTGGTCTTCAATGGGCAAAGTGATAGTGCCTGAGCATAGCCACCCCCTCCTGCCAAGCATATTTATCTAGCCACCTCCCCGCACTGCCTCAACCCTCACTAATGGTATGGGGCTTTCAGGTATCAAGAGGCACCTGACCTCCCCTATTAACAATGTTCAGGCCTGAGCAGCCAATCACCAGGGACAAACAATGATACTTGGAGGTAGCATGATGTCATCCCCTGTCCAAGCTTTGACACCAGTTGACACTGGAGTGAAGTAGCAAAGAAATGTGGCCTTGAATGGGCAAAGTGACAGTGTCTGTACATAGTAGTCAACCCTATCCTGTCAGGCATACTTGCCCAGCCAGTAACAAACAATGATACTTGTGGGTATCATGATGCCATCCCTTCTCAAAGCTCTGACACTAGTTGACACTGGAGCGAAGTAGCAAAGAAGTGTGGCCTTGAATAAGCAAAGTGACAGTGTCTGTACATAGCCAACTACCTTCTGCCAAGCATACCTACCCAGCCACGCTCCCTTACCACCTCCCTGCACTGTCTGAACCCTCACTAATGGAATTGGGCTTTCAGGTATAGGGAGCACCTGACCTCCCTTATGTAACAATATTCAGGACTGAGCAACACATCGCCAGGGCCTAACAATGTAACATGAGGGTACCAATATGTCACCCCCTCCTCCCAAAACCCTGACACCAGTCAGCACAGCAGCTTAGGTAGGCAGGGATGCTGCAGCAGAAAAGTGGCAAACGAGTGTGGCCTTGAATGGGCAAAGTGACAGGGTCTGGACATAGCCAACCCCCTCCTGCCAAGCATACTTGCCCAGCCATGCCCCCTTACCACCTCCCTGCACTGCCTCAACCCTCAGTAATGGTATGGGGCTTTCAAGTATCAGGGGGAACCTGACTTTACCTATTTAACAATGCTGAGGCCTGAGTAACCAATCAACATGAACAAACAAATATAAGCTCTGACATCAGTTGACACTGGGGCAAAGGAGTGTGGCCATGAATGGGCAAAATGACCGAGACTCTTTACACTTCACACAAAAAAACAAACTTTGTAAAAATAAAGTTTATAGGAGAAAATAATTATAGATAAAAATAAGGTGAACTATGATTAAAGTCAATTATTTCTGTATTGGTGAAGGGTTTGCGTAGTCATTTCAAATGACAAGGACTTCAGTATAATTCAGGTTTACAGGCTCTTAAAGAAGAACTCCAGGCAATCGAGAAATTAGCCCTTGCAGTGGGGATATGCCAGCTGCAAGAGTTATTTGCTCATTTTGGTCTAGGGGCTAAAATAAAGAGGATACACTGACTTGATCCTCGATCCTGCGGCAGTAACCACTCACCTCTCTCCCCCTCAGCTCACCTCTCTCAGCACTCTGGTGTTGGGATGTCCCTTGGCATCCTCACGCCTTATGCAGCTACATTAGACATGATGATGTCATAGGCCTTAGAGCCTGGGGAAGAAGAGGCAGCAGGGACTGGTCTAAGACCCAAGTGGGACAGAGGATCAGGTGAGTGTATTTTCTTTATTTTAGCCCCCAGACTAGAAGAATCAGTTAAACCTTGCAGTGCAGGTTAATTTTTCAAGTGTCTGGAGTTCTTCTTTATTGAAAGAAAATTATGGTAATCACTTAGTTAAATATCACAAACATTAACCATGAAAATATCTTAATCCATATGAGTTTTCATACAAGCTACTAGCGTAGGCTTTAGAGATACAAGCTCTCATCTGCTCTCCTGCTTGTTATAAACGTGGACAGATGGTCAGGTTAAAGTGCTGGCCTCAGCTCCTGTACTCAGATTAGCACCTGCCACTTCGTGTAGGACAGCTGCATTTTGCAAGACTGCAGTGTATCTGTATTCTGATATGTAACTCTAGAGCGGGGACTTCTAAATATATTTTTTTCAATTTTCACTTGTAAAAATGTTTTCACCTAAATATATATGTGGTTCGTGCTGAACGTTTCAATATGTGCAAGGAGAGACTGCCTTTTATTTTCTACTTAATGTAATCAACAATGCTTTGTATAAGTCAGATTATGGAAGACTATACAACAAAGGGAGTGGATTGGTAAATCTGATGGTTCTCTCTGTTCAGAAACCTCCTCGCTATGTACAGTCATCTCAGAAACTCAGATACAAATCTGAATAACACAGCCCCACTATGTAAATGATCTCATTCATAATAGGTCTTTGAAATAATCATCTACAAATCTGTGTAAATGAATACTAATAGAAGATGTTGGTGGGAAAGGGCAAAGAGGAACAAAGATGTAAAAACAAACAATGATTCAATGCGCTAATTGGTGCATTAAAGGTAGGTAGTGCTGGGCGAAGAATGGAGTAATTGCACTGATTATTAAGCAAGCATTAGATTGCTATTAGAAGTGCTCATGGTGGGTCTGGATCAAGTCTTCAATGATCAGATGTGTAAAACATAGGGGAAAAAAAATATTAAATAGTATATAATTAGGTGTATGTAATATATATATATATATTTACACCCAAACCAAGTAAAAATATGTGTTTTTAAATTTCTACCAAAATCTAAGTACCGTTTGTCCCAAACAAAACCGATGTATAATATATTAGGCTAGACTGCTAGACTACAAACGCTAAAAAGTAGAGTGAGAGAAATATGCCAAAAGGTATGTGCGGAATGGAGACATTGCCGAAAAGAACACTCTGGGATTCAAGGTGATTAAGGGACAATTAAGGCCTAAAGCATTATATAATAGTTTTCTCCTTTTCTGCATATCAGTGCTGCTGATCTTCCCCAGCCTATTTTATCCACTTGCTGTCTACATGCACTTGCTCCAGCATTGGCTGCACATTATTGCTCTGGACTGGACTGGCCTCTTTATAGTGACAACAGTACATCATGGCTGTGCAAAGTGGGCTTATATCAATTTTAAATGTAGATTTTTGCATGAGTTCCCAAATGAAATAACTAATGCTGGTTATTGTAATGATAAAGAAAACCTAGCTCTGTTTTACTGTTCTCATTATGACTAAATTACGCCGGCTTAGCCATGCCAAAAGACACACACTTCCATCCCTTTTGGTTTTCAATGGATCAGATAGTGGGAACCCTACAACCAGTGAACACCACATATCCTTTCACCTGGCCAGACACTGGATATGAGGATGCACAAGCATTCCAACACAGGGTGGTATGATTCGGATCAGATCACCCTGGAAGCCAAAGGACCTTATCCCAACTAGTCTTTGATTTTCATTGTGAAAGCTATCATCTCTAAATGCAAGAGAATTAACATACTATGCAGGCAATCTCCCTAACTTCAAGAGATCCCTTTAAAAAGCTCAGTGAATCTATAGTAGATCACAATTATTTTTTACAAATTCTTTTATTCTTTTGGTGTTCCATGTAATATTCTATAGTGGCTTGATATTCAGCTAGAAAGTTAATGCATAGCCTTATAGATATTATGATCTGTAGATCTATATTTACTTTTCCACGTTGTATGTATAGCCGACATTACCCTTACTTAACGATTATAAAATCGCTAGATCATACAGTACATACCGTAATTACATGTGAGTACATTACATTAATTACATGTAATGCTTTCCACTTTGTTGTTTCCTCTCATTTCCTATCCCAATAACAGTGATAACTCGAAAAGGGAGTTAGAGGAAACCTCCATTACTGTTGACTCAAACAGCAATTAAAGACTGACAAAAGTTCTAACCCACCCAATCTATATTTAAAGTGACACTAAACTCAGGCTTTCAATCTTAAAAATACAAAGTACCTTAACTATTAAGAATACTGGATCTTATTTGTGTATGACTTGGCTGTAGAACCTCAAATCATCTCTGAATTGGTGCTGACACTGTCCTTCCTTTTGGAGGGTGGCTACTTTTGATTCCTATAGTCCCTGAGTGTGTTGTAAAGTAGCCAACGCTCCAAGATGACACCTGTCATGGACTACAATCTCAATAGAAATTAGTAAACTAAATGTGAGCCTGTAGTCCATCACGGGAGCGAGCTTGGAGCGGTGGCTACTTTACAACACACACAGGAGCCATGGGGAACAAAAGTAGCCACCCTCCAGAAGGAAGGACAGTGTCAGCACAAATTCAAAGATCATTTGAGGATCTACAGCTGACTGATACACAAAAATGCTACATTTTTGCTGATAGTTAAGGCACTTGAATGCATTTTTCTTCAGTTTTGTTTAGAAATTGCATGTTTACCTTGAAAGTATAAAAAAAAATAAAGAGTACATGTTGAATTTCTAGAAAATATCTGCCACATTGGAAAGGTTATGTTGTAATGGAGGCAAAGGGAGAGTTCAGAGTTTGGCTTCAATCTGCACTTTAGCCTGGAGATGTGTACCTCCACCCATTCGCTGAGAACATACACAGAGTGCACAGTGCTCACAGAGGCTGAAGGACTCACTGACCGCTACTGGCTGCACTGGGGAGGAGGAGATGTCACCAGGGGGAGGAAGAAGAGACCAGAAACTCCAAAATCAGACTCTCTTCATATTCCTGAAAAGGTGTCAAGACGGGAGCAGTGGTGGAATATGAAGTGGCAAATATCCTAGCTCACAGAAAGGTGCAATGCCTGGGATGTTGAAGCTTAGTGTCACATGTGCTGGGAGGCACCATATTGCAGCATATCAGAGGTACTGGGTTCTTCATAGGCCTTCATGCAAAAGATGTCTACTTATAAGCCTGCAGGAAGGCTTATGAGCTCTGGTACTATTACTTATTAGTCTGCTAATCTAAGGTAAGTGCAGGTGGGCTTAGTTAGCAAGGGGAGAGGGGTCATTAGTATTAAGTTATTTAAAACTATTGTTTGCCTTTAGGCCTCCATCAAATATATGGCGTTAATGTGCATTATACCACAGCAGTAACACAAGGCACTCTGTGCTTGTATTGTGATGGCATTAATTTATAATGGCATCCCAATGCACAAGTACAGTAGGTGCCTTTTATTTGTGGTTTACTGCATTAAAAAAGGGCAGGTCTGCACTCATTATTGGAGTGGCCTACAGGGAAAGGCCCCCATTTGAGGTCATTTTAGAGGAAGCACTGGGCAATCATTACTCAGTGGCAGAATGGACTAGGGCAGGGGTGGCGAACCTTGGCACTCCAGCTGTGCCAAAACTACAAATCCCAAAATGCATCTGCCTCTGGGAGTTATGTCTGTGGCTGTCAGAGCCTTGCAATGCCTCATGGGACTTGTAGTTCCAAAACAGCTGGAGTGCCAAGGTTCGCCATCACTGGACTAGGGGATATGTACTGACACATTTATTTTCAATGTCTAACCACTTTCAAGAGAAAAGTTTAAAACCCATTCTCTGTACTACAGTTTACACTCGACACCCTGAAACATATGTTTTCGTCATCCTCTGACACTAGTTGGAGATGCCAACAATAACGTGGCAGTCGCCTTCATATTTGGTGAAGCTGCACAAAACTAGAGTCCTTTTGGAAGAATGCCTTTCAGACATACAACCAAATGCAATCAACATATGTGGCAGAAACTCCAGTGATATTTTGTTTATCCATGCTTCCTGACTCCTGAGGCTCATCAAAAAAGATATTCTACAACACTGTCTACAGGCAGCTCATGCCATTGTCCCTCGAAAATCAAAATCTCCAGATAAACCATCACAATCATGAATGATCTCATACACATGGAGAGCTTGGTGGCCGGAGACTGAGATAAAACAGAATCCTTTATACGTACATGGTCGAGCTGGTTCCTATTCCACACCTTGGACACCTTCAAATTCTTGTTGACCAGGCAAAATGTCCTCCTGGCTGTCTTGCAATTAGATGTGATATGGTACTTAGAACGCTATCTATTACCCCCCCCCCCCCCCAAAAAAACCCATACATACTCTATTACCAATTTTGCTCTCCAATTTATCACTGCTTACGTTCAGTTGTGTCAATTGACCACGGACAACAGTTTGGAAAAGTCCAGACTGATGAAGCGGGACCCATACGTTTCTATTTTTTTGGGAAAACGTTGTTAAAATGCTTATAAAAACAGATTTAACACACCACAAAAAAGCAGGTCTGTAGGGGTAGCGTGGAGTCTTTGAGATAGCCCAAAGTGGTACCAGCTCACACAGGCACTGTGTAATCTCCAGCCTGGCAGCTCACAACACCAACTACCCATCCTCTGATGCTGAGTGAGAGGACTGCACCTATTGACACTGCACCAACAAATAGCCCTGTTCACCACAGTGTCTGCACCCTCCACACCACCATGACAGAAACTTTGCCACCACTGTGCCTTCACACTATTCCCAGGCATGCTTTCACCACCACAGCTGAAAAAACTCTGGGCTCTCTGACTCTGCACCAAAACACGGCTCTGTGCTTACGACCACTGCACCACTGCACTGCGCGGTACTTCTGTGCTCTCCGCCATTCAACAGTCACACTTTTGCTAGTTCTGTAAAATGACAGTTGTGTAGGGTTGGCATGATATTCTCTAAAGTTCAGAGAAAATGCAGCTTCTGTACTATAGTTGCCTTAGATAAAATTGCTGGGTTGTTCTTGTGGGAAGCAATAGTGCACCTAGTTGCTGTCAGACTATAATCCAGGAGGTGATGAAAAGGGTTTTCAAGTGATAACATTCGTTTAGCCAGTAGTAAGAAAAGAAACTAGAGGACATTCGACCCAACTAAAGTAGAAATGCAAAATGATTTCATGTTTAAATTGGTCAACCTCAAAAAAATGGACAGCATATACCAAACAAGAACAAACTGCACTGGAAATGAGGACGAGTGGCCATACAGAAGCAAAGCACCGCAACAGGAATAGACTAACAAGAGAGATGGTTGCTAGATGTCACAAAAGTACTATCTCTAAAATTGTAGAACTAAAGCAGAAGTTCTGTGACTAATATTTACAAAATTTAATAAAAAATCTTGCTAATTAAGATCAAATTGACTAAAACCAAATTACTCGTCATTTAATAAGACAATTACCTACAGAACTATTTTTGTTTAGAAATTGCATGTCTTACACAGATAGAATGAACGGTATTATTATTTATACAATTTGTAATTTACTGCTGCTTGTGCCAGGCTAATGACCAGCCACTTGCTTGATGTAAAAAAAAACAGAGATTACAAATGAACTATGTCTAGTATGACAAGACTGCCGTTCTTGATGATTGATGCCAAGTATGCACTTCAGGGGAAGTGACATTGTGTCATTCACATGCTACTCAGACTTAAACCACCACTACAGCAAAGCAGTGGCAATATAATACGATACTAATCTGATGATTTGTACCAATGTAATGGTAAATTGAAAATAACAAGTATGTAAGCAATAAACCTTTTCCGCAATGATGATATCCCTTCTTGGAATCGTTTACTTGATACATACAAACTAAAGGAAAAGATTTACATTTAAGCGACTGTCGCTTGAAAGAAAAAAAATATGAACAAGCAGCCTACAAAGAAGTCCTATAATACTTACCTCTCCAGTGGTAGGTGAGTGTACATTTTGTTCTTCTCAAAAACGATGGCCCTTGGTTGTGTCAGATGCATGCATACCCTGAGCCCCCTGGAAGCCCCAGGGGAGACAGGGGCAAGGATGAAGGAAGGGCACAAGTGCCAAGATGCAGGAACTGATGACAGGAACTCAGGAGTGCTGGTATCAGATGTGCAGGGGTACAGCCATTGTTACACCAAGGATAGGAGTGCAGCCCACAGGCCAAAAAATGTGATCCTGTTTTACTTGCAATGCTCTAAAAATATTATATTGTGAGGGTTTTGTTATTTGTGCTTGTGCTATATTAGTCTTTGTAACTATATTTGGTCTCCTCTATAATTATCAACTTGCTGCTCCACAGCTTCCTATTGAATGGTGAAGGTTTCTCTAATTCATGTATTTTATCAGATATTGGATAGAGTAGGGAATAATTACAAACCGTGTCAGGTTTTTACCTGTGTCCCATTCGAGAGATTTCCCTTCACTTTACTTCCTGCACTGTAGTCACCAAAAAAGTGAGATGAAATCTTTCCATAGTGAGGTAAACACTTCTTAGCTGTGACCCGAACAAGTGTCCCCATTTGAAGATTTCCCCTCAATTCCTGTTTTGGTGACAATTCGAAATTTGGCTTTTTTTCTCATTTTCAATACTCATGACAATGGTCACTAGGACAAACAGAGAGGGTGAATCTACTTAAAGAAGAACTTTACTCATATCTTCAAAATAACAACAAAGGTACCTTTAGAAATGTTTATTAATGACAATCTACAAACAGATACTTCTAGATAATTGCCGGCTTTGTATTCGTTGCATACCTTATTTCTCTTTTCTTCCCCAGTCTTCTGACAGTGGCCATGTTTACTACGGGCATTTTACTAGATCTCCCTGTGTCCATGCACATCATCTCAGGGGAGGAAAATGCCTTTCCCTGAAATCTCATGAGATTACAGATTAGCTTTCCCAACAATGCACTGGTGACATAACCTTCCCAGGATGCAATGCTTGGGCACGATTACATCATTTGTGCCACAGTTGAACTGGAAGTGGAAAAAATAAATTGTAAGTAAAATTAAAATATGTTTGTTTCGCTAATGAATGAATAAATGACTCCATATTGGCATGCAGAGTTGTATACTGATGTGATTTTTAGTCACCGGGGGTAAAGGTCCACTTTAATGAAGACACAGACAGGGTCTGACATGGTTTTCAAACCTATACCACTCTGTCCAACATTTTTAAAAAGTTTTAGCTTCAGATACACTTTACGTTTTTATGTGGTAGAATGAATAATAATTGTTTCCTACTATAAAAAAGGGGAAACAGTTTCTTTTTTAAATGTTCTGTACTTTTTTCCTTATATAATAAAAAATAAAACCCCAGTGGTGATTAAATACCACCAAAATAAAGTTCTATCTGTCCCCAAAAAAATAGTATAAAATTAATTTCAGTACAGCGTTGCATGACGGAATAAATGTCAGTCAAAGTACCACAGCGCTGAACACTGAAAAATGGCCTGGACTGTAAGGGAATGTAAACACCCCGGTCAGCAAATGGTTAAATATTTGGGTAAAGGTCCGCTTTAAAGTATTAAACTCTCAATCTATTTTTCAATAATGAACGCAGATCAAACAAATATGCATTGATCAGCAAAGTATTTCTGTACATTTTGGCCCAAGTACTTACAGTCATCATGTTTCAGAACAGCTCCAACTCTCTCAGCTCCACTTCCCTGAACTCCCTGTCCAGTACAAGCTCACACGGGACAGATCGGTCTCCAGCAGCCATCCATCTACTAGAGAAGAGATGAGGAAGTGTAGAGCAGGGAGAAGGGAAGTGTTTTGCACTGCTGTGCCTGTTTGTGGAGACACACACACCTTACTAGCACACACAAGGGTGGCTCCATAGGACCCTGCATATTAGGACCAGTGCTAAGGGGACCAGCTGATTCTGTGGGAAACTAAAACTTGCAAACCTCAAGTAGCAGCATTCATTGTAAGGGATGTAAAGCATTTGAGATAACTTAAAATCCTTATGGCTTTAATATCACATTAAACTCCAAACCTTCTGTATTCAGCAATAGTGAAAAGATTACAATATATTATTAATACTGTGAAATAGTCTTTTTATTACTTTTAATAACCCACTGAAACAGGAAGTAAAGTAAATATCTTCCAATGGGGACACAGGAAGCAACAAACCCCAACAAACTATCTGCCAAGATTTAACAAAAGTCTATATAACCTGCAAGGAATCTACATTATGTAAAGCTGCTAAAAGATCTGTTTAGTTTTAATTGCTGACCTTTTATTATACTTTTCTTTTTGTTCCTATAAAAGCGACCAACCACAAACAGACACCTTCGCGTCAGTAATCACAACGTGGGCGGGGCAACACACGCCAATCACAGCGCCAGGAGCGCGGCATCGAGGTGTGGAACGCACAGTGCGCCTCATCGGTACCGGAAACAGGAAGCGGAAGTAGAGGAGACAAAAATAAAGTCTTTTAGGTTGTGCGCTCACCGGTTGTCCTGACCCGAAGATGGGGAATACGAGCAGCGAGAGGCCTGGACCCCTGAAGGGGCGAAGGGACAGCGGCGGTGGTGCCACCAAAGGGGAAGACAGGGCCAAAATTTTAATGGACAGCCCAGAGGACGCTGACATGTACACGACCGAGGAGAGCAAGGTGAGTCAGAGTGCGGGTCATTGGTATTCTCTGTCACTGCTGTGCCCTGTAGGGAAGTAGAGAGTGGAGGAGGGGGGCAACCTGCAGGGAGACCTGACATATGAGACTTGTCACGAGGGTGACGACAAATCGGTGCTGCTTGCAGTGACAGACACAGACATCTGGGTGTGTGCAGGGACAAGGTCCAAAGCCTCGTGTTTACAGGGAGAGCACACACTCCAGCCTTCTAGGCTTATTTCAGTCTACCATGTCACTAGGGCTGCTGTAAGAAGTAGACAGTGTTCATATGTCAGTTCACACACATTCTGATTTATCATGGTCATGATTATGTTTAGCTTTTGGTTTGTGTTTTTATAGTTTGAACATATTGATTTCTAGTACTCATCAAAGCTCAGCTCCAGGAAGATGATAAAGAAGGCCCAATCATGTAGCGCCAATACAGACATTCATGTTCAATGCATGTTCCTGAATTCGATTTGGTATCGGCCTCTTTCAGGTCTACATGCAAATGCTGACAATTAGAGATGAGCCCGGCCTTGGTACAAACCCAGTGAAACAAACGGCAACCACACTCCAATTCATAACCAGCTTTAATGTAAGGCGCACATGGAAGGGCTTTACACAGTACACATCAAATGTTTCCCAGCGCACTCACCAGCCAGCATGCAAAAAAAAAAACTTCACTGTCTACCCTATTGGGGTGAAAAACAGAGGTTTGGTTGCAAAACATGTGGAAGGCACACTGCTTCATCAAGGCCCCTGTGTGTTGTGTGGTCCTAACTCGATCTATGAGAGCCTCCATTTTGGAGCATGTATAGCAAAGGAAGAATTAGGTGCAGGTTTGCCAGGAGGCAGCCCAACCTCTTTAAAAGCACAGAGACATACTAGAAGCTCCGCTCCTCACAACGGCAGCTGAAGCCCCAGGCTCTTGCCAGAATTTAAATTGGTCATCTATTCACAGATGTTTTGACAGGAACAATTTTTTTTTTTCATGACCCGTCATTTTGATTTGGAAGTGAAAAATGATGGCTCTCTCACAATTTGTAGTAAATCAGTGGAAGGCGATCAGAGGTCATATTTACTGCCTTCACAGTGACGTCTAGCAGGAGGCAGTAGCTCTGTGTTAGTGTTATAGAGTGTTTTGTCTTTGGATGTTATCAGGAGAGATGGCAGCATCACAACCAGTGCACTGAGATGGGTCTAGCTAGAAGATGGAGATGTATACAGTGTGTGTATAATGTATATTAGGGGTATACCGATACTAGTATCGGTGCTGATACCCAGTATTTGGCCGAGTACTTGTACTCCCAAATACTCCTGAAGCTTATTCCCATAGCGGAACTTCCGGTATCAGGAAGCCGGGCGGCGAGTCATTACCTGGCTTCCTGATTGGCCAGAAGGCCAGCTCCATGCTTTCTCATCACCAGGTAATCAGGAAGCTGCTTGGCGAGGCATTACCCGCCACCTGGCTTCCTTAATGGGACTTCCAGTATCGGTGAGTACTGCAAAAAAAATATCGATACTGAAAAACTAGTGTTGGTGCATCCCATATATATATATATATATACATACATACATACATACATACATACATCAAGCGATGGAGCGTCTCCAGAGACGCTCCATCGCTTGTATCAGAAGCTGTCACTGCCGTGTTCGGTCCCGAGATCCGCTGTGCCCAGTGCGGCTGGGACCGGCACGGCTCTGTGACAGGAGCTCAAAGGGAGTTCAGTATACAAACTCCCTTTTGATCTCCTTTCAGTCCCCGAATGCAGGAAGTGATGTATATTACATCACTTCCTGCATTCAGTGTCACTCTCCAGCTGGAGAAGCTGATGAAGCCGATCTCTATATATTCCGCAGAATATTTGTTAGTTTCTACTGTTTTAGGTGATATTTTGGGTATGTTCACCTTTTCTTCTAGGCTCCAATGGAAAAAGATGAATTCTTGGCATGGCAGCATGATTTAGAAGTAAATGACAAAGCTCCGACTCAGGCTCGTCCAACAGTTTTTCGGTGGACTGCAGGAGGGAAAGAAATTTACTTAGCGGGGTCCTTTAACAACTGGGGGAAAATCCCTCTCACAAGAAGGTATAACTTGTTTTCTATTCTGATTTTCTTTGCATGTTAAAATGAGTCTTAGTTTTGTAGTTATTTCCATGTTTGTCTGTTTTTCATTTTTACATTTCCTTCCCTTTATAACATTCAAAATATCATTTTTTGGAGGAATATTTTGCAACTATCGGCTGTAAATTCCTGAAAAACCTAAAGAATCTTTAAACAAATGGCCAGATGTTTTTTTTTTTTTTTTTTTTCTTGTAATGCAGTTAATGTCTTGTTGAGGACACATCTTTTGTCACACTGCACAACTAGTAAGGTGACCCTCTCCCTAACGTACAAATGCGCACTCTCTCCTCCTCTTCATTCAGCTTTGTAGATTCCTGTTACTTCTCCGTCTGCATCCGTCTTAATGGGTAATGAATCCACGTCATCACACTTCTAATTTCTTGTATGATATATGAGCAGATGACAGAGGAAGCTGTAGAGCTGAACCTGCAAATAGCAAAGTGATCTTCTTGGCTATGCAGTGTGACATGGGTGGGAATTCTAGGACCAGCTGAACAGAAAAACATATATATGTATTTGAACTGTTTCTTGTTAAATCCCTGCTGCAACTTACAGAAAAAAATGCATTGCCCTGTACTGGTAAAAGCTCGGGCTGCAATACTCAGCTTCTCTCTGATGTTATCTTCAGCAGACTCACCTCTCTGCAGTCTAAAGCTATTGTCATTGTCTGGGTAATAGATGCCCAACGTCATTCAACCCACTTCCTGTGAGCCCATATCTTCATGCACAGCCACCGTGTGCTCACAGAATACTGCTGAGATTGACACCACAGCATTACTTGAGCTGACGTAGAGTTTAAAGAGCTCCTCTATATTAAATGAGAACTATGGGGTTAGGGCTTTTCCCCATAGTTCTTCTAAGTGTCACGGGAGGACACAAACTAGCGTCCTCCCGTCACCCTAGGCTCAGTATACCGCGAGCTACAGCCCGCGGTATACTGAGACGCCGCAGCCAGGGCGGATCCCGACAATTCTGTCTGGATCCACCCAGCTGCGGGATTGACAGTTGGCTCTGCCTATCCAGAGGCAGAGCCAGCTGTGCCCACCCCCTCCCCCGTCCGTATACTGAGACGCCGGAGCGGGTCCCGACATCGATGTCGAGATCCGCCCAGCTGCGTGAGTGACAGCTGGCTCTGCCTATCTAGAGGCAGAGCCAGCTGTGCCCTCCCCCGTCCATTCCGCCAGTCAGCGCTAACGGGGAGGGGGGAATCCAGCCCCTCCCCTGTCACGACAGAGAGCCGTGACAGGATCGAGAGGTGAGCGAACGCCGGTACGTGTTCGCTCACTTCCCGATCTACTGAGCCGACCTGTGACAGTCTCATTGTCACAGGTCGGCTAGAACTATGAGGTGAGTGAGAAGCACTCACCTCATAGTTCTCCTTTTAAATTAAAATATCTGAACAAGCTGGACTCATCTCAAGTGATCATCAGTGTTGCATTCATTTGAGTCTCTGAAATGGGTTTCCTTTGTGTTGCAGCCACAACAACTTTGTAGCAATATTAGATCTCCCAGAAGGGGAACACCAGTACAAGTTTTTTGTCGATGGTCAGTGGACTCACGATCCTGCTGAGGTAATCTTGTTTTGTTGTGGAGACCTTTTACAAACAGAAGCCTCTGTGCTACGTACAGTATCGGGTAACCGACTGCTTTATCATTTGTGTTTCTTTGCACAGCCAGTAGTAACTAGCCAGCTTGGGACTATAAACAATGTCATTAATGTGAAGAAAACCGATTTTGAAGTCTTTGATGCCTTAATGGTCGACTCACAAAAAGGCTCTGATGTGTCAGGTATGAAACGTCCACAAATGCTTCATAATGCAGTGCAATTTATTTATTTTTTTATAACCAGTCATAAAAATTGGACACAGTAAATACATACACAAGTGTCCATATAATTGTCGGTCATTTCACTGTATTAGGTATATATTTTAAATGGGGTGCTGTTATGGAGGGCATGGGTAGTTTAGATTTCCTTTGTCCTGTTTGCTTTAAACTCCCATTTTGCACTTCCTGCCTCTGGCCTTTGTGCCTGAGGAGTTAAGGCTGAAGATAAATCCTCATTGACTCCCCCGACCCATTAATATGCTTATATAGTGTATATTGTTATCAATAAAACCTGTACATCCATACTCGTCACATATTTATGTATGCATATTTAAGGGCTCGTTCACACCAAGCGCGTTCCAGGATCAGAGCAGTTACAGACCGGATCAAAACTGCGTCCAATGTATTCCAATGGTATTTTGGGCTCTAGTTCACACCGCAGCGTTCAGTTCCAGAGCATGTAAAAAAAAACTGCAGCAAGCCCTATTTTTCCTGCTCTGGAACGCATCAAAAACGCACTGAAAGACCATTTCTAAAATATAATTTCTATTTTAGTTTTGATAGAAACGGCTCGGAACACCGCAAAACACACTGCACTGCGTGTGCAGAAACTCGTGCAGATCTGGTCCGCATTTGGTGTGAACAAGCCCTTAGACAACAACAGAATGCTGTTTTGATAAACTTGCAGCAGTTTGTAAGGTCAAGCCAAGCATTCATGTTTCTGGCCTCAGCAAAGAACTCCTAAACATGCATTGACACTTGGGCTTTAAAGGATGTAGTCTGCTTGGAAGGGTGTAACCAGCACCTAAAGTACTTGTATATCCATTGGCTCTGATTTCTGATCTAGCTGTATATGCTCAGTCCTGAATACCTTTGTAATGCCATAGGTCACAATGAATGGCCATGAAGTGCATTGTTTTCATTGGATTATCTACATCTAGTACCATGAAAAGTAATGTGTATATCTCTTTTTGTTTAACCAGAGCTTTCCAGCTCACCCCCTGGTCCTTATCTGCAGGATGCATATAACTGTAAGCTGGAAGAACGTTTCAAGTCTCCCCCTATCCTTCCACCACATCTGCTTCAAGTCATTCTTAATAAAGACACAGGCATTTCAGTAAGTATACAAAAATTCAGCAGATGCTGTCAGATAAGTTTATTTTATCGGACTTCAGGAATTCAGACTGTATGATCTGCTTAAAATATTAACAGAACAGTGTTTTATATAAAGCAAACCTATTTCACAGTGGTTTACAGGGTACCCATATGCCCTCACATCTATCTCTGCCATGGGAGGAGCTAACAATTTGTAGTCTTTAGACATCCGCTCAGCCACGCCCCCTCTTGCCTGCGAGCTGGTAAAGCCCAGAATTTAAAAACGGGCAGCGATGCCTGTTAACATACAAGCGACCCGCCGGCTCTCGCTGGTATGGGGTGCCGATTCGCGTTGCCCCTCCACTCTCCCCTCCCACTGTCACGCTGGTCCCGGGCTCCGCTGTGCACGGTGTGAGCCCGGGACCAGCATAGTGCCTGTCAGAGGGAGATCGGTACACGATCTCCCTTCAGTCCCCTCCTCGCTGTCAGAATGCGGAAGTCTTGTATATTACATCACTTCCGCATTCTTGTGTCACTCTCCAGCTTCAAAGCTGATGAAGCAGATCTCTGCTTCATCAGGGGGGTCCTAGGTGACATAAGGGGTCTTGGAGACCCCTGATGTCTCCATAAAGAGGATCTGTCACATCTTTTGCTATCACATAGGGGGTTTGCGCCCATTACGCCGCACATGTTGCATATCTATGGCCACTTTTGGGTATGGTAGTTTTCTGCGATTTCGTGGGTGAGCGCAATTTTAAGGATTGACATGTTTGGTGTCTATTTACCCGACGTGACCCCCGTCTTTTATATTTTACCAAAAAATGTATTTGGTAATAATTGTTTCCTAACATAATGTAAAAAAAATACTTTTTTTTTTTTTTCCAATTTTTTTCAGTCATTTTTCCTTAATATAGTAAAAATACCACCAAAAGAAAGCTCTATCTGTCCCCAAAAAAATGGTATAACATTTATTTCAGTACAGCGTTGCATAACTGAATAAATGTCAAAGTACCGCAGCGCTGAATACTGAAAATGGCCTGGCCAGGAAGGGGGTGTAAACACCCCGGTCAGCAAGTGGTTAAAAACCCCACCAACTGCTCGTGTAACATGACAGTAAATGGGAAGGGATAAGTGAAGAGGTATGATAAACTCATTTGGTCTAAGGTCAATTGAGATGGCCTTTCTTGGGTGGGAATTTGGGGTAACTCCAAGTAAGACTTAGAGCCAGCAGAAGTTCAATACTAATAACTTAAAATTCTGTTTTTGACAGTGTGATCCAGCTTTGCTCCCGGAGCCCAATCATGTCATGCTGAATCACCTCTACGCACTGTCCATTAAGGTACATCTATTTATACCATTCTCTTGCAGTTACTCCACCTGTAGCATCAGCCGTTCTTACATCATTGTATTCTTCTTTTAGGATGGTGTGATGGTGTTAAGTGCTACTCATCGTTACAAGAAGAAATATGTCACCACACTGCTGTACAAACCCATATGAGCTGCCTCCATAGACTGTACTCCTTGAAATTTATGCCTTTTTTCACTTTTTTATATATTAAATGCATTAAATATTTGCAAAATAAGCTATAGCTGTCAGTAATGCGTTGAGCATTATATTGGTTCACGATTCACTGTTAGAGCTATATTGACAGTGCTGCGGTTGTTCTAGATCTGTCTCAATTGCACATTTATTTGGCTTAAGTAGGGGTAGCAACCATTCAAATGATGTTTGCACTTTCCCGGCCTATAAGAGTGCCCTGCTGGGTTGGGCAAGGGACAGCACTAGCGAATAGATTCGATCTCCTGCAGCCATTGTTTTCAGCAATATTCTCTTGTTAGATGTTTGATTGGCTTAGGTTGTGTGGCGGTCAACCATAGGCTGTAATGCAGATCCCCTGCTTCTGTGTTCTGCATTGAGCTGAGTGTGGACATGTTAGAGTTTTATTACAGAGGGTTTAACACAACCCTACCAGTCACTTTATTTATTCTGTTCCTTGGTAACATCTTTTTGCTCAACTGAAATAAATGAGTTCTGTAAGGTATTTGTAGGAGAATCCGAAGTTATTGACGTGTTTTTTTTTTAATTTTTACCATAAAGCCATCTTCATTGGAAAAACCATCGTAAGGCATGGAGGTGGTATGTAAGTTGAAACCTGTGTAGCCATACAGTATGTTGGTTACAGTATGTCTGGGCTGGGGAGGTGGTAATCCTCCCCTTTTTATCCTCCAGGCTTCACAAGCTCCATTCAGTATTTTACATCCATATATGTGTACTTGATAGTGCAGTGTGTTTTATCTGTACATTTTTTTTTTTTTTTCCTTTTTTTTTTTTTTTTTTTTTTTTTTTTCCCCCTACAAAATGTGTATAAACTTGTACAAAAAAAAAAAACCTGTCTTGTTTATGTTTGCATACGCACTATGCATGCAGGTTGTTGTGGAGACTTGCTGGAGTGAATTAATTAAATCTGAAGAAAATATGTTCGAACAAAAGTCAAAGCCAAATCTGGTTGGATGATTGAGCATTTTTAACCGCTTGCCATCCGCCCGTTGTAAAAAAAATGGATGGACGGCAAACTCCCATTGGCGGGTCGCGGTAATTAAATGGTCGCCCGTGCCCCCCTAGCGCATGCACGGGCAGAAAAAAAAGAGCCGAATGCAGCGGTTACCGGCTGTTAGACATACAATCAATCGGCGGCTCTATATATGTGCTGCCATGCGTGCGACCAGTTCGACGACGCCCCCCCCTCTTGCACCCTCACCTATAATCCCAGTCTCCGCTGCCCCATCTGCGGCCTTGGACCGGCTCGGGAGGGTGTTAAGAAGATGGGAGTGAGTTCAGCATCTTCCTCCTTGACGATCTCCCTCTGTGTATTCAGCTGTCAGTCATCTGGCTGCTATAGCCAGAGAGAAGAAGCTGATGAAGCAGGTCTCTGCTTCATCAGCTTCTTTGGGGGTCCCCGGGGACATTAGGGGTCTTAGAGACCCCTAATGTGTCCATAAAGAGGACCTTTCAGTGTGCCTTTGCTATTATATAGGGGGATTATTATCCCCTATGTGATTAGCAATAACAATAAGTGTAAAAAAAAAAAAGTCTCGTATAAAGAAATGTAAAAAAAAAAACAAAACCATTTTTAAGGCCCCCACCCCCACGTTTACGCACATATAAACTTAAATATGCGAACGTCGAAGTGAGAGCAATAATTTTAGGGCCATCAATCACTGATTACAAACTTTTACTGCTCATCAGTTTAGTGTTAAGTGTCGCCTATGGCCAATTTTGGGTATTGTAGTTTTTTTGAGGTTTCGCGGGTATGCGCAATTTTAAGGCTTGGCATGTTTGGTGTCTATTTACCCAACATGACCCCGTCTTTTATATTTTACCAAAAAAATTGGGTATTATCAAATGTTTTATAATTTAATATAGGTCATTTTTCCTTAATATAGTAAAAAATAAAACCCCCAGTGGCGATTAAATACCACCAAAAGAATGCTTTGTGTCCCCAAAAAATGGTATAAAATTAATTTCAGTACAGCGTTGCATGAAGGAATAAATGTCATTCAAAGTAATGCAGTGCTGAATACTGACAAAATGGCCAGGACAGAAAGGGGGTTTAACACCCCGGACTTCAAGGGGTTAATTCAGGCCATAAATGTGCAGCTGCTCCATGAAGTTCATAAATGGCTTTTGAGTGGCTTGACTTTTTTTTTAATGTATGTTTTACATGATATGCAGACATTTATGTAAACTAGTCATCGGCCATGTATCGCAGTCTTTAAAAAAATGTAGAGGAGGTTTTCCTGGGGTTCATTGGAGAGAAAATTAAGTGCAGTCTTCGCGTCCTGACACTTACATGTACATCTCTGGTTTAGAAAGGTTATTATTATGGCAGAAATTTCTACCTTTTTTTAAAGAAGGATAACTCAAGGTAAAATTGCCCTACAAGGGTTAAGTGCTCATTTTGTTCTAAGGACACACAGATTGTCCTTTTTAATTAAAGAAATGGTGCAGGAAAAAATATACAGAAAACAGATGTTACAAAAAAGAGACAGGTATATAACCGCAGCAAAAATAAGGAATACAATTAACAATACTTCACAGTCCTGAGTTTTGTAAGTTCTGATGCAACAGCAGATAGATCCAGGTGGCGCTCTCAAAGTAAGACAGAGAGTTGGCTTTTGATGGTGTAAAAAGTGTTCTGTGGATGTTACAAAGAGCCTTCTTTGGATGGTACAAGCTTTGCAGCTGACTTTATCAGTCCTTTAGGTGGTATTCCTGAGTTGGCCCATTTGGCAGGGCTGGGCAGGGTAACCAGGAGGGCTAAGCCTTTATGATGGCCTTCTCTGCTCTTCCCAAACTGTCCAATTTTATTTTAATAAACATATTCCTTTTATGTTTATAGTTTAGTCCTAAATAAAATATAGCTTTATTGTGTTTCATGAAATTTTATCTTTTTAGATCAATCACAAACATGGCATGTGTGTGAATTATGGCTGGCCCAGGAGGGGTTAATGGGGCTCGTCAGGCCTCTGACCATTGTAACCTACCCATGATTGATATGTATAGATTTCGCTGGATGAGTTGAAGTTAATTTAACTGTCATTCACCTGTTCCGTGTTATGAAAATTGGGTTAATATTGCAACTCTTGGTTTATGACTCCATGCTGGATACCACACATTCCTTCCTTACCCTCCAGGCGATCTGTAAGGAATTAGATGAACTGTGCAGGACAATTATTGTGGTATTGGCTATTTACGACACCTGTCATAAAGAGACCATTAAGGCTAATTCTCACCAGGCCTAGGGAATGCTTTAAATAAACAGGTTTTGGTGCAAAGGGCTTTTTATGATCCAAGTGGCCAGCTTAGCAGATCTGAAGCTAGAATTTAGAATGTCCAAACAAACTAGGAAGGAAGCATTCTGTCCAAGTGAGGGAGATAGAATTCCTAATTAATAATGAGATGCTCAAATCTCATTAATGTCAATGAGCATAACTTTTTTTTTTTTTTTTAATCTAGACACAAATGAGCAGTTAACCCTTGTAGTGCTTTGGTAACCCAAATGCATGCAAGGGTTAATAAAAATTGTTTTTAAAAATCCTGGCCTTTAAAGCTAAGGCACCTAGTGAAGTCAGCTAAGATGAAAACACAGACCTAGCATAATTGAAGAAAAAAAATACAACAGTGTTTTTATACTTTGCTCTGTGTGCAAGTGAGCCCTGTTTTCAGCTTATGACTTCAACTATGTGTGAACAGCTGATTGAAAAGGTCCAGTGTCTGCAGAGGTGCTACTTAAGTACCATGTCCTGCATTAGAATGTCAATGTGGTATTCACCATTTGTTCAGAAAATGTAAATAGTGTTATGAACCTGAGAAATTAAAACTGAAGAAAAGCAAGTATTGACATTTACAGGTGAAGTTAAGATTTGCATAAAGCTTCAGCTGTCTGCCTTATTGGATGGCCTAATTGTTTTGACATGCAGTTTTCACTTAAGGTAACCTCTGCTTATGCATCATGTCTTCTTATGCGGCTCAGATTGCATCCCACAAGTTTCTGACAGGTTTGCTTTAAAGGGTGTCCAAACACAACATCAAACATGTAATATATTGCAGTTTTGATGTGGTTGCTGCATTCATTTTCTGTTTTGAGCAGTACACTTCCTGCAAGTATAGAAATATACCTTGCCAGAATTCCAGTGTACTTGTAACTTCCTTATTTCAAATGTCCAAGCTATGTTATGTGAACTACAGGACATGTCCCTCTTATGTGTAGCTGAAATCAGGAAATCAGATCAGGGTGTCAACGCTGCTCCTCCATAAATGCAGTACAGTGAGTGAGTGTTTCACTCTGAGACGGGAACTGTTACTGGCAGGATCATTTAGGTGGGGGGGAAAAAAGAACACTAATGCAGCAACCACACCTAAGGCCCGATAAGCGTATCGAACCCCCCTCAAAAGAATGTAATGTCCTACTAGTAAGAGATTGAACACTTCACCTAGAAGAATACCCTAGTAAAGGTGGCCATACATTGTACGATTTTAGTTTGGAAATCATACATGAACGGTCTTTCAAACTCAAATCCAACAGTTGATGGTACATCACTGATTTCCGTTTTTGATATTGTGATCAAAAATAAACATTTGTGCAATTATCGCAGGGCCTACAAATTTAGTAGCACTATCTTTTTATTCTACCGGGCCTACGCTTTCAGAAAATATATGGTTTTGGGGGGTCTTTTACAAACGCTAGCAACGCAGCAGTAGAAAATCAAATCAATGGGAAAATTTGCAAAAATGCTGTGGCCAGCTGAGGTGTAAAGCGATATGGGGGGTTTGGCTGCGAAAGGGTTAAAGAATAGTTGCGCCTAGTGGTAAATAAAAGCTACATTGGACTAAATGATTATTTAGATATAGAAGGTTGAACAAGGAATGGTTCTATGCATGATGGGGCAACTAATTCCAAAACTCTTGACTCTGCCAGCAGAGGTGATGGCAACAAGGTGGACCACCTTGCGAGTAAGATCCGCCAGAGAGATATTTTTCATTAGTTCAAGGGGACCATGCTGGAGAGAAGAAAACACCACACACTGACATCTCATGGAGCCAATGGAGGACATCTAGGGGGGGCCACAAGGATGACCCCTTGCACAAAGACCTTTTCCAAAAAAATGAGGACAGCCAAGGCCTATATCTGTTGCCTGAGAGGGCTCAAGGTGAAATGCTGATCCAGTCCTGACTGGATGAAGGCCAGAATGTCTGCTGTTTACATCAGGCAAAGTAAGCCTTCCAGGTGTGTTACAGCTAAAGGTGCCCATACACTGCTCGATTCTCGTACGAGAATCGAGCAGTGTGAACGAAGACGTGCGACCGTTTCTACTGTACGGTCGCACGTCTTTTGTCTAGGGAAGCACGCTAGAAAACCAGCCGAAAATTGTACGATTTTCGGCTGGTTTGAACGGTGCTCGGGAGACAAATGCCGAATGGGCCGGTGTGCGCACACGCACACTGCCCGTTCAGCATTGCGGTCATCGAAAGCCCGCCCCTCGGGGGCGGGCTTGCGGTCATCGAGAGTACGATCTGCCTGTCCAAGATGGGCAGATCGTACGTTTTTGTAATCACTTTACCATGTACAATCACAAGAACCATGTACAGTTTGTAATCACAAGAACCATGTACAGTGTATGGTCACCTTTAGAATAAATCCACTTTTTTTGAGAGAGAAAAAAATCCTCTCCGGGTGATCTGTGTACATTTCAAGGATTTTAACAAACGTTGTTGCAGTTTCCTACCTGTTTCTGTTCTGAAGAAAGATCTGTTTGTTGCAGTATGTCCTTCCCAAACGGTGGGTTCCTTATAACCAGCTGGTGGGCTTCCTGTGTTGTAATAGGGAATGGTGCAGTGTCTCCATCCCTTTAATTTCGGTTCTCCTGAACCGAAGGGGTCCTGGTGCCGAAGGATCGGCCGAAGCTACGGCCAGATCCTTCGGCAGCTTTGTGAATAGACCCCTTAGTATCTTAGTACAGACTTCTGGGAAAAATCAGTCAGCCAATTACAGTGACATTTTTGGGGGTGTTACATAGTATTTGAGGTTGGAAAAAAAACACGTGTCCAACTGTACATGGAACATCTGCAGGTCGCCTTATTGCATTTAATTTTTTTAGATTCAGAACATTACAGCAGCTAGTTTTAAATGGAATGGTAATTTTTTAGCAACATTAAATTACAAAAGGGCTTGTGCAACAATTATATAAGCTACATTAATTTTTTTTTAAAAGATTTTTCATCTTTACATTTTTTTAAAGTGGATTTACCCTTTAAGAGAGGTTGACTCCCTGGCATGCATGAGCATAAGAAAGACCACTATCTCTGTCAAAGCCAGTGACCAAAAAGCAGGATTACCGGTAGTACCCGGCCCAGAGACCGAAGGTTCAAATGCACCATGTAGAGTCCGTCAGAAGCTGAAGAATGTCTGTGAACCACCCTCTACTACATGGATCAACGGAATACCCTCTGCCTTGATCTTGCGGTACAGATGAGGAAGGTTCTTCAGGAGTAAAGTTGTAGATCAGAGCGAACTGATCCCAAGGAGTATTCACCATGAAAGCTAGCAGATCTCTGGAACAGGAGACAAACATGTCCAGTTTGTGGCTGAATCTCAATGCCTAGAAATCAACATCTATCATCCCCCACTGTTGGCAAATTGCCTGAAATACCTTGAGATGCAGAAATCAATCCCGAGTCTAACTGAAAGGGAAAGGCCGTCTGCCAATTGTCCCCTCCAGGAATTGCACGGGGGACTACGCCAAGACATGAAGCAATGACTCCTGAGGACAACAGATACTGCAATGAAACCTTGAGAACCTCTTTTCCCTGGGGGGAAGAAAGCAGATTGGAAGACATGATATAAGGAGGGGGGTAGGTTGCAAACTCCAGCTTGTAACCCCGGGACATGACAGACTGAACCTAGTATTTAAACCCCAGGTGCCTGTGCATCTGGACTGTCAGAAAGAGCTCCAAATGTTGTGAAACCAAACGATCCACCGAAAAGGCCCGACAACACCTTCATGGAAGCCACCTCCAGCTGCAAGGTAGGCCCAACGAGAGCAAATTAAGCTTTAAACAAGCTCATGAGTCAGTTGCCCACTTTATCCTTATAGGCCAAGACATCCTCCACCAGGACAGTGACTGACATTTAAAAAAAGGAATAGCAGCATCCACCTCTGGCACAGCCCACTTTTTGAGGAACTTCTTTTCCAGTGGGTACTGTTGTTTGAAACATTTTGGTGAAACAAATAACTTAAGGATGCAGCCAATCCACCTATAACACTTTCTTCACTAGGGAGTGCGTAGGGAGGGTCTTAACCCCTTTTGCTGCCCTAGCTATGTTATTTTTTTTGCACATGCTAAAATCCACATGTTAGGCCTGATAATTACTCAACCCCCCTGAATTATATATTTCCTGAAAGCAGAGACCAAGCAGAATAAAATGGTGGCTGTTGCAAATTTTTGTTTTGCAAGATATTAGCACAACTGTTTATCAAACCCAAAACTTTATTAAAAATACAGAAGTTAATTTTAGTGCCCAAAAACACAATACCCATTATTTTTATTTTAATATAAAAGAGGTTGCGCTGAGTAAATGGATACCCAACATGCCAATCTAAAAAATGATGTGCCCATGAAGGGTGAAAAACTAGGGTACCCCAAATTGTCCATAGGCGATGCTTTAAAAGCCTGTAGGTCAGGTCGTTAATTTAAAGTAACCGTGACTCTTGATCCTAGAATTATTGCTCTCACTGGTGTACGCAGTGATACCCAACATATGGTGCAAGCATTTTCTTACATAGGCGCATCCGGCGTGTGTTTTGCACTAGTATTTGCGTGTATGCAGGGATGAGGGCCTTTAAAAAATATTTTGGGTGTTTGTACATTTATTTTACTTACTATCATTGCCATCACATAGAGGGCTCACAAGTCCCCTATTTTATAGCCACCTTTGCAGTCCACTGAAGCGGATCAAGCACAGATTGTGCTTGGTCAGCTTCTTCCCTGGGGAAACACAGCTCAGAAACCCAAAGTGATGAGAGCATTGCTGCTTCCAGTTTCATTCAGCTGGGAGAACAGCAAACAGATACTCGCTGGTCTCTCGCCCCTCTACCCACCAACAATGCCTATACTGGCCCCACAGGAGGGGAAGCAGAGCCCTAGGAGCAAGGCATGAGTGTGTTGGGCTTGGGGCACACATTTATCGGCCCCTGGAAGCAATCAGACAGCTTTAAAACAATTGCTTCCACTGTAAAGCCAATAGACAGCTTTATACAGACTATAGCTGCCGGGAATCTGTTTACAGGGAGGGGGCTACTGCTGCCGTAGTATGACATTTGTGACATGAACGGATTCATGGGATTTTTCTTAAGGTATCCCATACTGGTGACCTTTGGGTGAGCCTGCTTAGGTTGGTCAAATGTCAGACACTCTCGCACCTCATCAATGAGCACCGAAATGTTACATAGTTAAGGTGACAGAATCGCTGAAGATGGTTCCTCTTTAGAGAAACTTCACTGTCTGAGGAAGAATGAACCTCCATGTCCTTCTCCTCATCCAGCATAAGGGCACTAGCTATGGCCATATTTGTAGAGATTCAGAAGGGGTGGGGGAGGGCGGACTGTGTTTACACCCTCTGCATCCGGAAGATTGAAACAATGCAGAACAGTTTACAATAAAAGTAGGCATGGAGGCTACCACCAGAGTTGTGAGGGGCCCCCTCTGGATACTCACAAGACCGGAGCAGGAAGGGTTAATGGCACAGTCCCCCACCCCTCTATGCCTCCTGGTGCATCAATTAGCTATACAGCAAGAGCTGGGACTTTTCCTGATGTGTGCTTCCGCCATTTTACCTCGCTACCTGTGTAGTTTCACCTGCAGCATCAAAGATGGCTACCGACTTCGCTCCATGCATGCCCAGAAGCACCATGAACACCAAATGGCTACCTTCACACATGCTGGTCGGGGGGCCCCCGAGCCCCCTTCATAGCTGTCCACAGCGGTGCCCACTCAACAGCAGCAGATCTTAGCATGACACAATGCAGTCAGCCTAGGAAGAAGGGGGGAATGGTGGGAGGAAGCTTAAGTATACCCAAGGGTTCTTCAGGGATGGGAATCACACCGGTGAAGATATACCACTGGCTCTAGATCTGTATAGCATCCTGTTTCTTGGAATGCATCACAGGATACAAGGAAATAATTCTGGAACCAATGGGTTATGCAGCTAACTTCAGGTGATTGAACAATGGCAAATCAAAGCTGTAAGTACAGCCGTCTAAAAGCAAACAAAGGGGCAGGCAACACAGCAAATAACGGCCAACAGGCCACTGAAAACAACAACCCTAACAGGGAACCATAACAGAAAGGGCCAACATACAAGAGGGTCGCCTGAAGAACCTTGGGGTGAAGCTAGGCCTGTACATTCACCTAGTAGAACATGGCAAAAGTGTAAACGGAGAACCAGGTAGCAGTCTTAGAGATTTGGGAAACTGAGCCCTTTAAGTGACACTAAACTCAGAAGTCTTAAAAATACATTCAAGTGCCTTAACTATTTACAAAACTGGACATTATTTGTGTATCACTCAGCTGTAGATCCTCATATTATATCGGAATTGGTGCTGACACTGTCCTTCCTTCTGGAGCGGTGACTATTTTGTTCCCCATGGTCCCTGTGTGTGTTGTAAAGTAGCCCAGGCTTGCTCCCGTGATGGACTACAATATCACTTTTAGTTTATTAATTTGTATTGAGATTGTAGTCCATCACGGGAAGGAGCTTGGAGTGGAAGGACAGTGTCAGCACCAATTCAGAGATGATTTTGAGGATCTACAGCCGAATGATACACACATAAGGTACAGTATTGTTAATAATTGGTGTACTTGAATGCATTTTTAAGATTTAACTCCTAAGTTTAGTGTCACTGTAATTCATAGACCTGAGAGATGGCTGGATCAACAACAGGGACAGCCCTTTTTTTTTTTTAAAGGAATTAGGTAATTTCAACAGTTTAGTGAGAGTAAACAGATTTTCGTGGTAATCTCAGTCACCGTACAACACCGGGTGTAAAAGTGCATGTACAGGAAAGGTTTTGGCAGGTTTGGGCATTTTTAGGGAACCCAGACTAGTAAAATTTAACTTTAACTGTAAACAATCAAGGACAGAGATATTGTCCTTATATTTGGAAAAGATGTGAAGAGACAAGTCCATTGAAGAATTAACTCCCAGTGTCTTGTGATGTTCGATCAAGGCAAACAAATTCTATTAGCAGGTAAAACAATTCCCATTTACTGTATACATTTTATCTGTGTATTTAGCAGTTTGCCTGAAGTCCAGCTTTCTTTCCCTGTAAAGTTTGTAACGTCTTACTTTCAAATCCGTAAAATGTTGGTTTTAGGTGGAGGAACTTACCTTTGAAAAGAGACCATATTTCTGAAACAATTGCTCATTTCTACAGCATTTTATATGACTTTTCTAACTGGTTCTACCGACAGATTTACTGTGTTGATTGTCTGAGTGATCTACCAAAATTTCAGCCACCAAAAGATTTCGGCAAAACGCCCATAGTACAAAAACGGCCATAAATGTGGTGCGTCCCCACCAATCCGTGCTGCTCTCCCCCGCCTGTGCCGGCAGAGGGGAACAGAGGGGGATACAGAGCTGATCCAGCTGCCAGCGAGGAGGAGAGATCTGTCAGTAGGCCTAATGGGACAGTGGGGGAGAAGGGACCTGTAAGGAAGCCGAGACCCCTGACATTTCCCCAAAGCCACTAACAGTAAAGTTAAAAAAAAAACAAATAAAAATAAAATAATTCAAAAAAGTAATTTTCAGTTTTGGTCTGACAAATTTTGAAATTTCGTTTTTTTTCTAAAAATGTAATTTTGTTGCTTCCTTACTGGAGACATATCTGGTTTATGTACCTGTGTTGGTTAAGCCCTGGTTCACACCTAGGCGTATTGCATATGCGCATCTGTCGCGCGTTTTTTTACCGCGATTCGCGGTAAAAAAATCGCGCGACAAACGCGCGTTTCCGAGGGCTACTTGGCTGTATCCCAATGGAAACGCGCAACAAAAACGGCCCAAAGTAGTACATGTACCTTTTCAGGTGTGGGCCGTTTTGTAGCGCGTTAGGGACTGGCTGAAATACGCCAAGGTGTGAACCAGACCCATTGAATACAATGGGATTTAGATGTTTGAGCGTTTTGTAGAGCGTTCGTCGAGCGTCAGGTGTGAACGTGGGCTAATATGGTTCTCATGCATCAAGTAGAAATGCTGCTCCGATCCCCTATGTTTTGTCTTTGTTTCTCCCCCTCCCCCTTTTTAGGGTTGTTACTAATATGGATAGTATTTTTTTTAAACTGCTTCTGGTTATACACAATTGTGTTTTGCACATTTCTCTTACAGGATAATGTAGGTAAAAAAAATCCATAAATCATGTAGCTTGACCATGGATTTCCAAAATTTCCCATATGACTGCATGTAAGGTGTTAAATGAGTAGAGTGATATCTGATATTGCATAACTTTCTATTATAGTGCAGAGTCTACTTAAATGTACTACGTAGCAGTCCTTTGACAGACTTGTATATTTTACTTCAGCTCATATGTTTAAGTAGGTTTCAAGTGCATTTATTTTGTTTTCTACAATATTAGCAAAGAGCAGCAAAGCATAATAAATCAAGCATTCCACACCGAACAAGCACCTCTTGAGCTCATACACCAATGATCGAGGAGCAGAGCGCCTGCCTGCTTGTGCCTTCCACACGTTTCACAAAAGGCAAAATTCAAAAATGCACAGTTTACCTTAAAAAAGTAGAAACATATTCAATTTTATGAATATAAACTTTCTGATAAAGTATATACAATCCTCATGTATAGTTAAGGAAGCATTAGAAGGGACACTTAACATACATCTCTAGTAGATTGGGATTGGGCATAGTTAGTTAGCATTACCCCAATTAAACAGATTAGATGTGACATTTACGATCAGGAATGTTCTGAGACTTCCTGGGTGACAGATCCTTCATGCATTATGCATAATAGAGCAACAGAAATATATACTTTTATATAGATTTATATGTACATAGTCCAGCTTACCACATATACACATTTTTGTTTATCAGAATTGGGGGACTACAAACTTTCTCAATTGAAAAATGAGGATCCAATATTAGTTCTTACTCATTGAACCTATAAAAGATTTAGCACCTTTTCAAACAGATTACCCCTGGCACATAGACATGATGGTTTATAAAGCAAAAATCTTGACTTCAAGTGAGGTAGCAGAAGCAGTAAGAAGAAACTTAGCAGAGCATAGAGGAGAGGATATAGTAACTGTCACATAACTTTTTGCACTTTCTGTATAGTGTAGTGTGCTCGGTAGTGTGAAAGCTCTCAGGACAGCTGTGCCTTTACCAGTGATGCTAGAGTTAATGCAAAGCTATATAAATTAAACGTAGCATTATGTAAAAGCAAAACTCATGAATTTGTTAAAATATTCCATATACTAGTAATAATTAGTAACTATAACCAGAGCCTAGTAAATGTTTGTATGCCCTTTTAGAGGTGCTATTGACCTATTACTGTAACAGAGTAAAAAAAAAAAAAAATCCTCATAATATGAAAATCAAGAGAAACAGTGTAAAATATTACAGAAGATGCAATCTGGAATATGAAACACAGAGTTGAAGGTTGGCTTGTGATCGGAACATAGCACAAAAAAAGTTGTCACGGTGGTCCGCTACAATCTTGATATAAAAAGCATCTGCCTGTATAAATCAGACATTAAAACATTCCTCCAAGTTGCCTCCAGTTGTTTGTAGACACAGGGTCCTTTATAGTTATACTGAAGACTGGTCCCAAACCTGAAGTAGAAATAGAGATAATGTGTATTAACATAACAAAGTATACTACATAAAATAAAGGTGATGGTGTGGGGAGGTTTGATCGTATTTACAATGAATAACCATATATTAATAGCTTGTGAAAAAATCAGCAAACAGTATGAAACTATTGCCAGTTTCCCATAAGTACACATTGATACAGCAACACTTTTAGATTTATCTGTAGCTATTAGTGAGATATAGATATATATATATATATATATATATATAAGGGATGCACCGATATATCAGCCGCCGAAACATATTGGCCGAAAATTACACTTTTGGCATAATGCCAAAAGTGCCATTTTCTGGCCGATACAGTGGTGCATCCTAGTCTCTCCTCCCTGCTGGGCGTTGCTCTGTGCCCCAGCGGGGAGGAGAGAAACTGTCACAGGCGGCCGAGCGCTGTGGGAGGAGAGCGCTGTGAGCAGCCGGCGTCTCTCTTCCCCGCACCGCTCAGCCTCCTGCCACAGATCAGGAGAACGGTGTGTGGGCGGAGACAGCCATTGCTGTCACATGCCTCCTGTGACAGCCAATCCAGGATGGAGAGCGGCGGTGTGGGCGGAGACAGCTTTCATTGCCGTCACAGGAGGCTGGGCTGCGCGGTGCGGAATGAGAGCTGTGACAGCTGTCAAGATGGAGAGCGGGTAAAAGCACTCATGGATCGCTGAGTGTTTGTACATAATTGAGGACATAGTATGGTTACTATAGCCTCAATTATGAATGAATGGGAAGTGATCTACATCACCTCCTGTTCATTCATGTTTGTGGTTATTGTAAACATACTCTGTCCTCATGTAATCAATAAACAGGAACATTCAGTATAGAGCATTTCTGTTCATCGAGAACAGGGGACACAGAAAAAGAGATTGAGGACTCTGTGTTCTCAATCTCTTTTTCTATTTTAAAAGGGAAATATCAGCTGTCTGTTTAGACCCCTAATATTTCCCCGAAGCCCCTAAAAGTAATGTAAAAAATAAAAATGAATAAATAAATAAAAATAAAATATAAAAAATGTAAAAGTTTCTAAAAAATAAATTAAAAAAATATTTTTAAAAAATTGGAAAAAGTTAGAATAAAAAAAATTTTAGGTTTCGGTCTGACATGTTTTTTTCGTTTCCGTTTTGAAATTTTCCTTTCGGTGCACCTCTAGTAATGATGCTATGGCAGAGTAACAAACGTTTATATTAAAAAAAACCTGCAGAGAGACCTGTTGCAAAAAGTAAAATAATAGGTATTCAGACCTGGTAACTTAAGGGATCAGATAGTACCACATACGGCCTCAAGATACATAGGAAAACAACATGTGGTTTAACTTTAGCATCTACCAAAAACTAAAGCATCAGCTTTAAGTAAGGACAGGTGCAAAACACATGTCCTATCACCTTCACCTTCTTTATTATTATACCGTATGTCTGTGTATAACCAGAAAATAGATGTTGATGTATCCTACCTTATTGACTTGTGAAAGTGGAGTTCTCACTCCCCCTGTAGGTACTCGGCCTCTACCACTGTCATCAAACATTCGTCCAGGTGACCTTTCTCTTCTGGTGCTCAGAAGTCGTCCAGGAGACTTCTCCCTTTCCAAAGGCCTCCCAGGAGACTTGTCCCTGCGCATTTCTGTCCTTCCTTCTCGAAAACGGTGTGGTGTACTAGGCTCCCGCACTAGTCCTTGGACCTCACCTGGCACAGGACTAGATGCTACTCTTTTTGTTATGTGGTCATTATACGAAGGTGGACCTCTCTTGTTTGGACTGCAATGAAGAAAAAAAAAGGCTTCTAAAATGGGTCCTATTGCTTGTAATCTTTTAAAAAAGTCATATCTATTTGAATGGAAATAAAATATAATGATGTAGCAATGGGCATTCATCGTGGAAATTCATTCATAAAATATAGCAGGAAAGTGGCAGTGGTGGCTAAGAAAGAGTTTTATTATGTAACCTAAAAACAAGTATTGAAATGACTCACTGATCTACTGGTGATCTTAGCTAAAGCAATTTGGGTAATGCCATAGGTAATGTTCCGAGATCATATGGGCAAAGACATGAACTGCTCTTTCAACATATCACAATAATGCCTTTTGCAATGAGATACCCACAGATCAGTGATTTCCTATTTTACTCATTATAATCTTGGCTCTTCAGTGTACTGGAGCATGGATTTTAAATGAACAAATAAGATACTAGTTATGCATTATGAGTGCTCATAATAAATCAAATGTAGTATTTGGAAAATCAACTTCAGACATATTTTTATGAAGTACATCTCATACTAACTACCGTATTTTGCGCTCCATAAGGCGCACCGGACCAAAGGACGCAGGGAGGAGCTGCAATTAGTGACAGCTGAGACAGGTGGTGCTGCGATTACTGTGCCACGGTCTCAGTGATCACACAGAGCAGACAAAGAACGGACGTTCTTCGTCTGCTCCAGGGGCTCTATGGTGAGCTCCTATGCCGTGGTTACGGGTCCCCAGAGAAGCGGGGGACCCAAAAAACCACGGCGGGGTGGGCCCCCAGGCTCGATCGCTGCCGCCGCTCGGTTTTCATACACGTGATCTGGTTAGATCACTTTTATTAAACGAGCAGTGGCTCCCACTGTACATTCAGCTCTGCTTTAGCAGGGCTAAATGTACAAAAAAAACTACTCGCCCGGCGCCCAAAACTGCATGTCCCGGGCGTCGGGCGATAGGGATTCGCTCCATAAGACGCACACACATTTTTCTTCTTCTCTTGTGCCTGCCTCTGTGCACACACCTCCTCCTCCCTCTTGTGTGTGTCTTCATTTCCAAAAAATTGCAGCAAAAAAAAAATAACACCTCGGGGTGTCTACTTTCCAAAAATGAGACATTTCAAGGGTTTCGTAAGGTCCTGACATTGTTATTTGATATGTTTTATAACAGGGGGTAAGGGAACTGTTTTTTCCCTTTATATTATAAAGGGCAAAAAAAACAAAAACAATAAATAGTTGTTAAATACCACCAAAAGAAAGCCTCATATGTCTCAAAAAAATGACACAGAATGAAGGGGGTTGATCCTGCCAGTACTAAAGTGGTTTTAAAGCAGAACTAAATTGCCCATGTGTTTTAAAAATGAAAAATGCAGCCTGTGCTGCAAATTCATCTTCTCTCCAGTGTCCTATCACTTCTCCGGACCCGTTTTTTTTACCAGACTTCAGGGGACGTGAAGGGCTCGGCGTTTGCACAACTGTATTGTGGCTTCACGTCCAGAAAGCTCACGGACCAACATGCAAGTGCACTGCAAATCAGAGGCTCCAAGTCCAGAAATCTTATGAACTACCACGTATGCGCCAGTCCAGACATCTCATGGCTACTGTGCATGAGTGGATCTATGTTTCTTCATCACCAGGGAGCATAGAGCCGGCTTCCCGGCTAATCAGGAAGCCAGAGGGGCGAGTAATGGACTCGCCTCCCGGCTTCCTGATTGGCCGGGAAGCCGACTCCCTCGTCACTCTGTGACGAGAGAGCATGGAGCCAGCTTCCCGGCCAATCAGGAAGCCAGAGGGGCGGGTAATGGACTCGCCTTCTGGCTTTCTGATTGGCCGGGAAGCCGACTCCCTCGTCACTCTGTGACGAGAGAGCATGGAGCCAGCTTCCCGGCCAATCAGGAAGCCAGAGGGGCGGGTAATGGACTCGCCTTCTGGCTTTCTGATTGGCCGGGAAGCCGGCTCCCTCGTCACTTTGTGACCGGAGAGCATGGAGCCGGCTTCCCGACTAACCAGGAAGCCGGGCGGCGTGTAATGACTCACCGCCCTGCTTCCTGATTGGTCAGGAACATAGCCAATCAGGAAGCCGGGCGGCGAGTAATTACCTGCCCCCAACTTTCTTATTAGCCCGAAAGCTGGCTCCATGCTTTCTCGTCACCTAAGAGGATGGAGCCTGCTTCCCCGCTAATCAGGAAGCCGGGTGGCGAGTTATCACGCGTCACTTGGCTTCCTTAATGGGACTTCTGGCTTCGGTATCAGCGAGCACCGGAAAAAATTATATCGGTGCATCCCTAATTACTACTGTAATATTCTCTGAAAAAATATAAAGGTATACATACCTCCTTGTTGTTGATGGTGCACGATGAAGATCATTTGCATTGTCTTTTACCAGGTTGCCCTTGCAGCAGATTACTCTCAGCTTGTCTTGGTAAACAGATGCCAGGTAGATGGCACCAGAGGAGATTGCTGGCCCCAGATATCGTGGATTGGGAATATCCAAATGCGCCCTGGCTGGAGCACTGCAATGATAAACGGCTTTCATTTACCACTTTCCAAATTTGATGTTTATTGAGCTGTTTTTAATTTTAACAAAACAACTTACCCTAGAGCAGCACGCCCCTGAATCTCAATAACTTCCAAGGAGTTAAAGTGTGTAACAAATAAGTATGGTTCTCTGTAAGCTAAATAAAGAAAAAAAAAATCTTAACCCTTAAAATCGAGAAAGTGGTACAGGTTTCTCCAGTTCATTTGTAATAAATCTCTAAGGAAACCATACTTTATAATGGTATGCCATATCCCGCTACTGGTTTGGGGCCCACTGGGCTGTTTTCTGTCAACCATTTTAGTTGATGGTACCTAAAGCTGCACCTGGTACTAGACTGTTTTAATGTTGCTTACAAATAAATGTAGAAGACAAGGTATCAATCTGAATGCATCACCTGTGAACAAAGGTAGCTTTAAGGGCGTGTTCACACCATGTCCATTGATCTGCATAGATCAACACAGGCTCAACACAAGAGCACCTGGAAAACCCAAGGGCCTTTCTATGTGTCCTGTTCACATTTTACACGTGCGGTGGTGTGCGCCATGTGAAAATTCTGCATGTATGCTTTTTTTATGCAGCGCAACTACAATATGGGTCAGCACAGCAAATTGCACAAAGTTGAATGAAGTGTTATTTTGTGAATGCAGCTGGATGGAGCGCAAGAGATGCAAAGGAAAGGTAAGTATATGCTACCAGGTTTGCTCACAGATTTGTTCTAAAAGTAAAAATATGTAAGTTACAGTATAGTTAGGCATCAACCATGCATACCTAAAAAAACGCATCTTATATACTTACCGAATGCAAGAGGCAACCGACTCCATTTCAGATCATCGGTACGGCTTCGCCTTCCATAAGAGTCAACGAAAACACCAAACTCTGCAGTACAAAGATAAAGTGAATTGTCAGCAAATACCAGTACTAAAAAAGGTATAAAAGAAAATATCACTTAAAATAAACAGCTTGTGTTACCATGGAAACAGAGGAGGTATTCTTCCCTCTGACCTGTGCTGTTCACCTGCATTATAGCAATGGGGAAACTATTGGATGAAGAAGCAAACACAGCTGAAGCCAAAGAGTGGTCATTTTTATCTAGGAATTCTATCAGTGGTAGGTTTAATGTAAAACAATTAAAGCGCAATACAAATATGTGTTATGTTCAAGTGTAGTCCAATCGATATCTGTGACCATCATCCATGGTAACAGGGTAAAAGTGGCCACGCACCAGTTTCCTTATATCTGATGAAAGATCAGCAAAATGTAATAATAGCTATGTTGTGCAAGGGTCTATCAATACAATTCATTCATTGCTTGTCCAATCACATAAGCCCTTCATTACACAAAGATAGGGGTATATTTTACTGGTCAAACCTCGCACTTATGTGTGGCCAGTTACAGAAGCTAAAAGTAATCTGCTCCAAACAAAAACATTTGTCTCAAACTGCCACCGACCCAATGTCTGCATACTGGGTCCAAGGCAAGGGCTTCTTTCTGAAGTTTTATAGGTTCAATTTCACTGCACCGGAACTATAATGCAGCTTATGAGTGAAAGAATGGCAGCTTCTATCAGAAGCTTCTGAGACTGGTGTTTTCCTTAGTGACAAATCCCCTTTAAGTTTTATAAAGCTCACTTTATTAGCTGATAAATGATAATCCCTGCCCAGACATTTTAGGGAGGGAAATTGTAGGTTCATAGATTGCTAAATATCTCTGACAAAACTAGGTTTTCAGAATGAAGGTCAGTTCATTTATTACATGTACTACTGTGCCTGGCTTCAATATTTTTACTCTACAGTATTGCTGTAAAATTGACTTGACCTTATTCTGCTTTTTGACCCATTGCAATAGAGTTTATTGCAAACCCTTACATATTATAATATTGGTGCCTGACTAACAAAATATATACTGTATATAATAAATGACTATAACATTATTCTATGTTTTCCCACATATACCTATCAATTATAATACACATTACAGCAGTATTAGCCTTTCTCCTATGCAAGCTGTAACAGATTTCTTTGTAAACAAACCATTGAGTTTGAATGCAATCACTATGTTATGAATGATGATTGGTTCCATATCATTAATAGAGATCAGAGCTGTCAGACACAGCACACTCTGACAGCTAGCAGCAGGCTCCCGTACAGCTGCTAGCTATCAACCCAGGAACATAAGGTAATGTTCCCTCAGCATAGGGCAGCATTCTGAGCAAAGTGAAACCACACATTAGTCAGGACGGGGTTTAATACTTTGGTCTGAAAACAATCTATTAAACATTCAGCCTCATTTATTTTTAAATTGGGAGGACTGCTAATATTAAATGAACTAGCCTCATAAACCAGGTATGCAGAAGACTTGCTAGGGGCACGATGTAATAGGCACCTCCAGGTTCTCTGCTTCAGGGGCTATTCACACCATATGCATTTAGGCTGTGCTGGCCATTTTTTCAAGCGCAGCCCAAACACAGCACTGCGTTGCATTTAAAATATTTTTTAAAAAGGTATGGCATGCAGTACTTTATTTAAGCGCACCACAGTGGGACACGGTACATCGGCATCGCGGTGTGCACATAGAAATGAATGGAATGTCACTTGTAAATTAAATTGTTACTAGTAATAACAACAGCAACAACCCGCCTCCATCAGTAGTAGGAGGAGGAAAAAAGAAGAACACTGGTGGTTGCGGGGTGCTCAAATTTATGAGTTAAGGGTCCTATCAGATTGGTTAGGGAGGCGGGGCCATCCCATTTGTGTGCTGCCATGGAGCTGTCAGGGGAAAAAAACAATGTGATGTGGCTTGATCGGCTGCTAAGCTAAGGCCCTTTTCACATGGGCGGTCCCGATTGGGTCCACCTGTTAGTTTTTCAAACGAACCCGATCGGATGACCAATGGGCAGCCATGTGTAAACGGACGAGCGTCCATTTACACATGGTAACACCCCCGGCTCCGGCAAAACAGACGGAACAGTGCTCCGTTTCGACAGACCAAAACGGGGGTAATCTGATGTAAACGAGCACATGTCCGTTTACATCAGATTTAAACACACGGGGTCTGGCAGTTTCAGTTTTTTCCTACATCGCAGGATGGAACATAAGACTGTACGGACACGGATGTCACAGCAGTCTTATGTTCCATCAGCATCTAAGCTAATGTCCAGGGTGCTCCAAATTCCTGGGTGCCCTGGCACACAAAGATCAATCAAATTTACTGGTTAATATTCTGATTCTACTCCTTCTGCCTCCTAAATCTCAATATTGGCCAGAGATACCACCCAACACAAGGAAAGGCCAATGAACTACATATTTCTGTCATCTAAAGTTTCCTAAAAGCTGTTAGATCAGCTCTGGTCTAATGCAACTAATTTAATTTACTGCCTTTCAATGCAATGGAAAAATACACAGATGTGCAGCTCTGGGTCCGACACCCTCAAACACCATCCAACACAAATTGGAGCAAACATATTTTCACAATCATTTTTAATGTATGTCTCTATGTATGATAGCAGATATCTTGAGCAGAGCTGCATAGTAAATGTAACCAGAATGCCACTCGTTCTGTCACTGTATATGTCTTTAGGTTACTAGAAAACCGTCTGGTTACTCACCCTCAAGAGTGTATTGCTTCATTTCTATCTCATAGAATTTATTGGTTCCAATGATGATGCTGTAGCCGGTAAAATAAATACAGCTGCATGGTTCAGATGTTTCAATTTCCTATAAAACATGAATGGACATCTTAGAGGTTAAGAGTTCAGGGAGAAAGTATATTGTAGACCCAATATAAAATGTAACAATCACATTCATTAAAGCATTCATACTTGTGTTTCCTGTTATACAGTGTACCTCGATCAGCCATAACATTTTAAACGCCCGCCTAATATTGTGTAGCTACCTCTTTGCCACCAAAACAGCCCTGAGCAGTTGATGCATAGACTCCATTAGACCTCTGAAGGTATGCTGTGGTATATGGCACCAAGACGTCAGTAGCAGATCCTTTATGTCCTGTAAGTTGTGAGGTGGGGCCTCCTTCGCTCCCCACGTGCATCAGTGAAACTTGGCTCTGACGGAGTCGTCTAGCCATTACAATTTGACCCTTGTCAATGTCGCTCAAATCCTTATGCCTGCCCATTTTTTCTGCTTCCAACACATCAACTTCAGGGATAAAATGATGATTTGCTGCCTAACATATCCCACTAACTTCCAGGTGCCATTGTAATGAGACAATCAATGTTATTCACTTCACCTCTCAATGGTTATAATGTTATGCCTGATTGAAGAATACGGTAAGCACAGATTTTTTTTTCAACTAGATTGTGTGTCTTATAGTATGTCTGAGGTCAGGTCCACCCATGTTCCCCAGAATTGATCATGATTTCTGCACTCCAATAAAAGCATATAGTGAGATTGTGTAGAAGGAACACAAATACAAGGGGCTATAGAAATATTCCTAATAATGACACATGCATTGTGCATACATAAGGAAAAGAAAAAATGATTATAGACAAATTCATAGACTTTTCAACAGAAAGGACACGCTACAGGGCAATCCCACACAAAAGTGTAGGAAAGAGTCAGTTATGTGATGTGATTATCCTCCCGGAGCACAGCAGCGTGTGTGGAATAAACAATGTATCTAGATCAGCTTGTCTCTAGAGGTTATAACTGTATTTAGGACCTCTAACAATTCCTCTGAAGACAGCAGGGAAAAAGCTCACTTCCATCTGACCCAAATCTTGATTGCTCTGGATGATTAGGATTCCATGAATAAAGATTAAATGAAAGTAATTTAGTATTCAGGTCAATTAAGACCTTTATAATGGCGGTATTTGTTAAGATAGTTCTGTGTAGCAAAGACGAATGAGATGCATATTATACTGTAGTAAAGCAGGTATTTTCACAACATGCACATAAACCCTTTTTACTCAACTGAATATAAAATATGTACTGCCTTCACAATGAGAAGATGTACCAGCATGCTTTAGGACCAGGATAACGTACGCACCCAAACTGGCCAACTATGGGAGACTGCCAGTAAAAGGCAGAGACTAGGGATGTCCCGATACAGGGCATTTTGACAAGTACTTGTACTTGTCAAAATCCCCCGATGCCTAGTGCCGAAGCTTGCGCTATTTTTTTTTTTCTTACTTACCTCGCCGAGCGTCCCATCACTGCTGCTCCGGTGGGCGGAGCTCCAGGTGGGGTCCTAATTTAGGTGGCCGGAGACTGCCAGATGACCCCGCTTGGAGCGCCGCCCACCGAAGCAGCAGTGACGCGACGCTCGGCGAGGTAAGTAAGAAAAAACCTTGCAACGGCGAGTCAGCTCTGGTACGGCGAGAGGAGCTCCGTATACAGGGCATTTTGACAAGTACTTGTACTTGTCAAAATCCCCCGATGCCTAGTGCCGAAGCTTGCGCTATTTTTTTTTTTCTTACTTACCTCGCCGAGCGTCCTAGCGCCGACTACGAGAGGCACCACGTGAGGCAACAGGGATCGGAGTGAAACTGTGAGTGAGGGAAGCTGGGATAGGGCTGGCCGTAAATCTATTGCTATAGTGTACTGGACGTGTGTAATGTATATGTAGTACATATATACAGCACACACCTCCACTACACTCCCAGCAATAGAGTTACAATTCTCCGCTGCTAACATGAATAGGTTAAATCATGATCCATAGTACATAAAATGTAGTTGTACTATGGATCATTTAAAGTCACCTGTCCCTTTAAGAAAAAGTATCGGTAATTGGTATCTGCAAGTACATGAGGGGAAGTACTTGTACTTGGGCCTTAAAAAGTGGCATCGGGACATCCCCAGCAGAGACTATCAACAAATTGATGAAGCTCCTCACAGAATGTAATGCTGATGTTACATGGTTTGAGTCATTAACTTTAAAGCTGGCCACACACTCAGAAAATCGAGCGAATGTTCCAAAAACAAATATCTTCAAACAAATTTCTCTAATGGTTGGTGGAGTCTAATCGACGTTCTCCCTCAACTGTAGTGACAAGGAAAATTGAAGGAGCAGGACGGAAAATTTCTTACTGAACAAAATGTGAATGTGATTTTCATTTTGGAAAAATCGTACATATTGAAATGCGCATGTGCTAGGCACAAAAGAAACCCATTTAGTATACCTGGTATTCTATTTACATTACATTCACAGGTCTGGGCAAAAATGTTAAGGGATGGCAAATGAGATTAGTTGACTCAATGATGGCTAGATCGTAAGCTCTAAAAAATGATTTTGCTTCCAATAAATGTTGGAATGAAATTCTAACATAGTCTAACATAGGGGGGCATTCCCTCCCAAACATATCAGTGAAGCCAGGGTAACATTTTAACAGGAGTGGAGGCAAAGGTAGCTCTGGATGTGTGTTTGCAATGGAAACAAATGATATTTTTTGAATGAATAGGCCTGCCAGCAATACATTTATACAACTGGCAGTAAAGGTCTAGAAGATTAAGGGGGATTATCTATTTTTATTTACATGAAATAGAAAATAAGCATACATACCTTTCTTATGCAGAACTTGTTAAGGCTTTCATTATACCTCAGTATGACAACTTTATTTACCATGGCTGCACAAATGCACAAACCATTCTCAATCTAGAGAAACAATAAAATATACACTATTAAAACTCTAATATGTGCAATGTCATTTTAACATACATGTAAATGTGGCACAGTGATAACCTATTTTACACGAATATTGCTCCTACATTGTTGTTTAGTTTCCGTTAGCTCTGAGTTCCGTGCAATAAACTATTAGTCATTGCTATTAGAAACAACATGATAGATACAGGGCTTTTGTATACGACTAATTTACATGATCACTTTGAACTTTGTTTCATTCAGCAAGAACTGAAGCATAACGCTGAATGCAGAAATGAAAGCAAGTTGACTGCATTCAATATATTCCTGGCATGTCACAACAGATAGCAAAAGTAAAAAGTGTCTATTATGATTAAAAACAGTCCTTGTCAAGTGGTTTAGTCTAAAATGATGTAATCAAACTGCAATATTAACTTTGTAGCAAGCCATGGTGAAACGGTGTAGCAGGAGCTGACCTGTGTAAGAAAAAGGTGAACACAGCCAAGAATTACATAGACACCAGGATTCACATAGTAGAGTCACCACCTCAGTCTAGAAAGTAGATGGTGACCCAGGATGATGCCTGAACAAAGATGGCACCATCCTTTTTGAGGAGAAAAAAAAAAAAGCAGATGAAGTCACATGTAGGGGTAGTACTGTGATTTCTGTATTAGGCAATACATAATGCTAAGTTACACTTACAGATTTCTTTGCATGTATGGACTTAATATGAATAGTAAATCTAATGTTAGGTCTACTTTAACCATGTTTAATGTCCGGCAATTTCTACATGAAACTTTTGTGCAGTGTGGCTGGCACACCATTCAACATGCAAGTGGCGTGAACACTGCTCATGAACAGTCATTAGCATAATCTGGCTGTGTCTCATGAAGGTATGGCTTTAAATTCATTCTCGTACATCATATTACCTTTTCAATTGAAAACACATGAGTAATCCCTAATTTTCCTGCCACCATGCATAGCTCACCTTTCCTGCAGCAAATAGATGGCATCCTTTAACAGCCTCAAATACTGTGAGTGATATCTCAGGTTGAGCTGGCAGATGTGCTTGAGCCAAGGACTGCTTTACTTTCTTCACATCGATCAGACACAAAGCACGTTCTTCTCCTTAAATCACAAATAGGACCTCTCAACATTTGTAATATATTTCAGACTATGACTATGACTTTATGTTCTCAGTTTACTACACCTTAATCAGAACATACATTTATCTACCCAGCAGAACAATGATCTCTGAAATCTGATTAGTAGATATTGGCAGAAAACTCTCAGTTAATCTTTTCTTATTCACCTATTATTTTGCCTTCTAATAGATGCAAATTATAAAAGCATAAAATGCACCCCCCCCC